>NC_057720.1:44607343-44668349 GCF_004010195.1 Chiloscyllium plagiosum | reverse complement strand
GCAAAGTCTTTTCCCTGGGGTTGGGGAGTCCAGAACTAGAGGGCATAGGTTTAGGGTGAGAGGGGAAAGATATAAAAAAGACCTAAGGGGCAACTTTTTCACGCAGAGGGTGGTACGTGTATGGAATGAGCTGCCAGAGAATGTGGTGGAGGCTGGTACAATTGCAACATTTAAGTGGCATTTGGATGGGTATATTAATAGGAAGGGTTTGGAGGGATATGGGCTGGGTGCTGGCAGGTGGGACTAGATTGGGTTGGGATATCTGGTCGGCATGGACGGGTTGGACCGAAGGGTCTGTTTCCATGCTTTACATCTCTATGATTCTATGACTCATTATTTGCTGCAGTTGACAACTGAAACATCAGCCTCAAGAAATCCTCACTTCTGTGAAATTGCACTGGAGATTAGAAGATAAGACAGATAACTTCAATGTTGCAACATTCTCTGCAAAACTGAGTACTTTATAACCCCCAGCAATCATCAACTTACATTTTCACCATTTTCATGAGACATAATTGGCACTGCCTTCAATATGTTTTTAACTTACAATTTTTTTTACTTTGTATGAAATGACTTAACCCTATATCTATGACACTTATGTGCACATCCTCAAACCATATATCTCACAAAGTGACCACAGACATTCTTCCTCTTTCCTGTAAGTAAAGGTCATAAGGTGAGAATTGGAGCTGGCAGCATATTCATTCTGGTGCTCTCCCTACTTGAGAAGCAAATGATTCAGCTCACGAAGATGGGTCCTGTCAAGGTCAACAGGACTGTCCATGGTAGAGAACACATCCTTGGTTCCTGCTCATCTTATAAACCACCCGTTTTCACTGAAATGTCACCCTCACACACCACACATGTAAAAGTAAAACTACTTCCAGAAGTCACTCACCTGAGTATGCTTATCCTTCATATTGAAACCTAAGGTGTAATCCATAGCTCAGAAAGTACACATTCCTAGCATAAGAAACAGCTTATTTAGCATGCAAGTGATTATCCTATCCCTGGTGCAATACATTAATAGAGAACTGAACCTATTTAAAATCCATGCACACTAAAATCTGCACAACCAAATTTGGCATAGTTAAAATCAGAAAACATCAAATATTTGTTTAATTAAAAATACTTAAAAGATGTAAGCTGCTTAATTCAAGAATTAACCTCCCTTATAATTCAAAAATTGCAAGTCACATATTTTTAATCTTGAAGTGTACTACAATTATGTTAATGTGAATAGCAAATTAACAGAAAAGATGCTCCTAAATCTGAGTTCTATTTGCACATTAGGTTGATTACAAATATACTTTCCTTATACTGTATATGTTGAATCTGCCTATAATATACATTACTATTCTTTTAGTGGCAAGGTCACTCTTAGAAAGCAATTAGCAATGGTTAATAGTGATTGTTCTGAGCATGCAATTGGGATGTTATTATTTGAGGCAATATTACCTTCAAACATAAATTACAATAAGAATCCTTGGTTTCCCATTCTAAAGTATGTAAACAAATTATTTTTTGGCTTTTAATTTTACTTCTTTAAAATGATAGCTTAAAAATATCAACAAGAACGTATTTCAAATAAGCTTTCATTATATTTTATCACTTATTATTTCATGGATTAAAACACAAAATATTTGCAATTCTGACTGTGGTACATTGCACATAAATTAATTCAGAAATGACTAACATCTCCCTTTGTATCTGGTACATCAATGTAAAGAAGATACTGCTGAATTTACACATCTTGTCTGCATAAATGCATGGTACCAATGCTGAAATTCCCCCCAAAAAATGTTTTCTTGCAGTTTCTGGCCAGAGCAATGAACAAATTGCAGCATTAATTATAGACAGATTCTTTTGTGTTTCTTCCTGTTAATCATGCTACAGAAGCTACAAAGTAATTAATGGATCACCCTGAACTTAGTCAATCTTAAAGATCAAATTCCAAGCTGCCATCAGGAACAATAGAGAATATGAATATCTTAATAGGGCAAAGGTAGCACAACCCATCAGTTAGACTATTTTCAGATGTGAACCTTCAATCAAATTCTTAAATGTAATTGCCAGAGCTTTGATTGTTCGACAGACCATTGTGTCATTATGATAAATCTTCCTGTAAACTCACAAAAGATACACATTAGCCAGTCACTTGTGATATTTGCCATTTTCGATGTCAAGACTGCAAATATGAAGTTACTAACGTGGTGAATCAAATGAATACATGAGAAAAATTAAAATGTCTCTTTACAGTTTACTTACATTTGCTTGTTGTTAGTGAGAATGCAGTGATTTTGCTTTGCTCAAATTGCTACTGCTGATTATCCTTTGCTTTAAAATACAATACGATGGGATTTCAAATGAGTCTCCTTAAGTTCTTCAGCATGAGCTCTTAAATCAGGAATAGATTTGCATCAGTATAAATTACCACTTATCGTATAGATAATCACTTGACCAAAACGTGACAAACAAGTAAGCTTTTTATGATAATGAAGATGTATTATAATGTCATATATTTAACTTCTTAGTGCATATGATAGGTCCAAGAGGTTTCAAGAGGTTGGAGGGCATCGAGAATCAGGTGGGGAAAGATTATAGAATATAATTAAAAGTGCAGTGAAAGAAGGTGGTATAGGAAGGGGGGGGGAAGATGGGGCATCAAAGCAGAGAGATTTAGGATGCAAATTTCACAGTATACGAATTATTAAAAGTTGTGCCATTGCTGAGAAATGGGTTGCAGAGTAGGCTGAATCAAAAGAATAAAGGAAGTAATTGAGGACTTCGGGATGGAGAAAAGTACAGAGATAATCTGGAGTAAGGTTGGCAGGATCAAAATTGAGAATGTTGAACTTGATAGTCCGGGAGAATAAGATGTCAATGGTTAGTGGTGATAATTCTGCTGGAGCTAATACAGGAAAAGCTCTAGACGAGTGTTGTTATAATAGGTCACATTCAAGGAGACTACTTCAAAGTCAAGTTTTGAAGTAAAAACCAGCAGTGGGAGGAAGCCAAAATACAAATGAGGCATTCGAAATATTTGCTAGAACTTGTTAAATCTTGAGGATGGAGTTGTATTTAGATGCTTGTGGTTGATGAGATGAATCATCTCAGTTCTTGTACATCACTGCAGGAGTTCCTCAGGGTAGTGTCCGAGACCCTACCATCTTTAGCAGCTTCATCAATTACCTTCCCTCCATCATAATGTCAAATATAGAGATGTTCATCGATGATTGCACAATGTTTCAGCATCATTTGGACTCTATCACCCATTGACATTCAACGGCATTAATGTGTCTGAATCCCCCACTAACAGCATCTTGCAGATTATCATTGACCAGAAACTAAACTTGACCAGTTATATAAACACTATGGCTACAAGAGCAGGCTGGGAATTCTGAAGCAGACTCCTCATCTCTTGACTCCTCAAAGCCTGTCTTTCACCTACAAGGCACAAGTCAGAGCCCCTGGGCGTAGCTCCAACACCAAGAGGTTCAGGACCATCCAGGATAAAGCAATCTGTTTACTTGTCTCCACACCTAATATATTCAACATTTAATCCTTCCATCACCAACTGTACCATCTATACACAAGATGTACTGACAGAAATCACTAAGCCTCCTTTGATAGCATCATCTAAGCACATGGCCTGTACCATCTAGAAGGACAAGGACAGCAGATAACTGGGACCAATACCACCTTCAAGTTCCCTTCTAAGCACACACAACATCCTGATTTTAAATTATATCACTGTTCCTTCACATTTCCTGGGTGAAAATCTTGTAAATTTCACAGGTGTATCTAACCACATGGACTTCTGTATTTCAAGAACAAAATTCACCACCCCTTTCTTAAGGATAATAAGGGATTGATAGCATATGCTGCCCTAGCCTGCAATGCTGACATTCCATGAATGAAAGAAGTGTTTTGTATTAAATGCACTTTTCAGAAACAGCAAAGTTGATTCTTCCTTTGTTAAAATAATCTGCTTCACTAAAATCATAAACTGGAACTAAGCCTTTTAAATACTTTTTTGCAAACACCAGGAATCATTGTTAATTTAAATGGAAACATTTTGTGCTTCAGCACTTAATCCCCACAAATGAAACAGCAGTAAAATGATACATAATTGTATTGATTACACTAATGGCCTATTAACAAAATTGACTTAACTCCCAAATGAGTACCAATATCTTATTGAAGGACACAGGATTTAATGCAATGTGGAAGGTTTTCTAATCAGTCAACTGCAAATGACTAACTGTGTCTTTGTTATGTCAGGGTTGAAATGCATATTCTATATTTCTGATATTCCATTAAACTGTCAATGTTGATAAACAACTTTACCATCAAAAAAATCATCATTTACCTCACATTGACTTTTTACATTCTCTGTATTTGATTATTATTGTTACAATTCTGTTAGGAACCATTGGAGAAGCAATCTGTGCTCCCCACAATACCACAAGATTTCACATTACAAACACAAGAGCAAGCAAAATCGAAGTAGAAGTAGAACATTCAATCCTTTGAGCCTGCTTTGTGTTTTGAGTTCCACATTGCCATCTATCCCCTTGTCTGAAAAGGAACAACCTACTTTTGTTGTAGAAGTATTCAATGTCCTCATCTTTACAGTCTTCTGAGGCACAGAATTACAATCCTCTGAGAGAAAAATGTTCTCCTTATCTCTGTCTTGGAAGGCGACTCTCATCTTATAACAGTACATCTTGGCTCTGAACTGACCCAAGTGGAAATACACTTTCCATGTCTACCTTGTTGAGACCACCGAGGGTCTTAAACACTTCAGTCAATTGAACTGAATTAGGTTTATTGTCATGAATACAATGAAAAGTTTACAAGTTGGCGCCATCTTAAGTACAAAGGTACCTAGGTACAGAATCTTGTTAAAGCAGAAAAATAAAGAAATCAAAGTTAGAAATTTAAACATTACAGTCCTTCTTACTGAAAAGTTAAAAAAAAACACAGTTACCAGTTCAATACCACAGTCCACAAGCAACTAGCCATGCTGGGCTCACACTCCTCACAAGGACTCAACATCCCCCGGCTCTGGGCCTGCCTCTCCACTACCTATTGTCTCCTCTTGCCACTTTGCAGCTTGTTCATCCACTTGCCACCACCCCAGGCTGCCTACTTCCACTCTCGACACCGGCCGCCTCAGGCTGCTTGCTCCTGCTCTCAAAAGTCACTGTTCACTCTAGACCCCAATGGAAACACAGCCTGTCCAACCCTCATAAAGCAACCAGTTCATTCCAGATATCATTCCAGTAAGTCTCCTATGAATCACTTTCAATGTATTTATATCCTTTTTTTAAATAAGCACAATAAAAATGCAAATAGTATTCAAGATGTGGTCTCAACAGTGGCTTGTATAGTTGAAGGATAACACTTCTATCTTTTTCTTCAGTTCTTCTCATTATAACAGATAGCATTCCATTAGCTTTCACCATTATGTGCTGTACACATATACTAACATTTTGTCACACACCAGAACACTTAAATCCCTCCGCACCTTGAAATCTTGCAGTTGTCCTCCATTTAAGTAAATGCTCTGTTTTTGTTTATTCTTTGCACTCTTCTCTGAACAACTTCACATTTTCCCATGTAATATTATATTTGCAGATTTTTGCCCACCACTCAACCTGCTTATATCCATATGCATGCTTCTTTACATCTTCTTCACAACAATCTTCCTACGTATCTTGGTGTTATCCATGGATCTAGCTACAATGCCAATATTTCATTTATTTAAGTTATTGTAAATTGATGTCAATCACATGTTGCTGATACCTGGGGGTGTCTTAGCTCTGATTTAATTAATTAATCCTGTCACATTACACTGTAGAGCTGAAAAATGTGTTGCTAGAAAAGCGCAGCAGGTCAGGCAGCATCCAAGGAGCAGGAGAATCGACGTTTCGGGCATAAGCCCTTCTTCAGGAAGTATATGATCTTCCTGAAGAAGGGCTTATGCCCAAAACTTCGATTCTCCTGCTCCTTGGATACTGCCTGACCTGCTGCGCTTTTCCAGCAACACATTTTTCAGCTCTGATCTCCAGCATCTGCAGTCCTCACTTTCTCCACATTACATTGTACAATATTTAAAATAAACTGCTGCTTGGTTGTTTCTAAAATGTGCTGTTCTATATCTGAAATACATTCTATGAACTCCTCATCCAGGTACACTGCCAACTAAGCTTTCCAGTTTATACATAGATTAAAGTCACCCATGATTATGCCTATTCCTTTATCATAGTATTTCTTGTTGTATAATTTGCCACTAATTATGGTTACCATTAGGGGGCTTGTAAGCCACTCCACTGGTAACTTCTTTCCTCTACTATTGCTTAGCTCCACCAAAACTGACTCTATACTCTGATCTCCTGAACCAAGGTCTAACTATTGCATAAATGCCATCCTTGATTAACATTGTGACCCCTTCAACGTCATTTACACTCCTATCTTTCTTGTTACGTACCCCTCAATTTTCAGGGTTCTGAAGTTCTAAAAAGGACCAGGAAGCTGAAGCATTAAACAGCAGGAGCTTTATTATGGAACCGTTTACTCTACAGACAGCAAGATTAGACAGAGTTGTTTGTCCACCCAAAACGGCTGATGATGCCATCATTAGATCAGGTGATCAGACTCAAAGTGACAATCCATTATACTTGCATAAATATGTAATCAGGAGCCATTCCTTATCATCCAGAAGCCACATCTCTGCAATGGCTTTTTATTTTAATGTGCAGCATCATTCATTTACTTTTTATGAATGTTATGAACATGATATGTGTGTTATCCTCATCCTGAAATGCTGTGTTCTGTACAACTTTAGAAGGTACTGCGGAGCTGGGGAACGGAAACAGTTATCTGAGGGAAGAATGAGGACATTGGCTTGGAGGAAACTCTCCTTATGAATGACAGAACTCAGCTGCATTGGGCCTGACAATGCAGACAGGGTCTGACTGACAGCTAAACATCTTCCCAAGAGTCTCTTTTGGGATCGGACAATGAATGGAAGATGGACACAAGGTAGAGCAGATAGAGTACCACCAGTTCCTGCAAAAGAGAGGGACAGGAGAATGCAGAGGCAAGGTGATACCCTTCTGTCCTGCAAGCACAGGATAACCCTCTTGCTTGCACCCCCTTCATCTCCAGCACCACATTAAAGAACTGTGCGTCTATTTCCTCAGTTCCTCCAAATAAACACTTTGAAGATGAAAACCACAGTCCTTAGACTCCACTACAAATGTAATTCTTCTCTTTGGTCACAGGTTTAACCAAACTGTTTACAAATATACCATCCTATTTAACATTTACCTGTGTCACTGACCCCATACCTTTCTAACACTAAGGCATTAAGATCATATACTTTCACCTCTATACATAGCATGACTCTTCTCCATGACTACTTCTCAAATTCTGCTGAAAATATCACCATGCAAATGTTACCTCTAGATTCACCATTTCAATGCCCTCCTCATACAATGCACTCAATAAATTTTACATAACCAAAATATTGTTGCTACATCCCAAACTCAGACAAAATCATTTCTCCCTGGCTTTATCAGTTCTTGATCCTTAAATCTTTTCCAGCCTAATAACCCTCTGTTACACCCTAAAACTAGCTTGTCACATGTCCCCAGTTTTCATTACATCAGCCATGTCTTTAGTTGACTTGGCACTATGTTCTGGAATTTCCTTTCTATACTGCTTCACACTGTCACCTCTCCCTTCTCCTTTAAGGCACTCTTTAATGTCCATCTTGTTGACCAAGTTTTCAATCATCTGTTCTCACATATTTTGTGATTCACTGTCTATGATTTAGGCTTTGGTGCCAATGCCAGTATTCATTTCTCATCACCAATCATCATTCAGAAGATATGATAAAACATCATGATCTGCTCCTGAAGTACTCCCAGAATTTTGCCTCAAAAACAATGAAAGAATGTTAATCTATTTCTAAGTCAGAAAGAATGTAACTTATAGGGGAAAGCACAGGCGGTGGTACTCTCCTGCACATGTTTCCTTGTTCTTCAAGTTGAAAGAGGCTGCTGGTTTGGAAAGTGCCATTGAAGATGCATTGGTAAGTTGCCATGTTGATTTTGTGAATGATATCTACCACTGGTGCAACCTTGGTGCATCAGTGGTGAAAGAAGTGAAGGTTGAGGCAGTGAATAGAGTGACAATCTAGTGGATTATTTCATTCTGGTCATATCATGTTCTTGAATATTATTGCAGTTGCACTCATCCAAGCTAGTGGAACATATTGTACTCTGGCCTTCTGCCTTGTGTATGCTAAAAGGAGTTGAGGTGTTAGAAAGTAAGTCATGTGCACAAAATATCCAATCTCTATCCTGCTCTTGTAACCACATCATTTTTATGGCTTGTCCAGTTATATTTCTTGTCAATGGTAACCTTCAAAATGTTCATGATGGGTGATTTGGTGATAGCACTGCGATATATAAATGTATATAAATATCATTTATTTTAGAGTTTGGAGTTTGAACTAGTGGTACTCTCTTTGGTATATGTGCATGAGAGGGTTTAATGATTAACTTGTTAGTATTTTGGAGCCATAATTTTCTTTAGATCAGTATCAGGCAAAGAGAGTTCCTGGAGTGAAAATGGGAATTTGTTTGCAATGTGAGACTTGTCCAATCAGACAGAGTAAATATCAAAAAGTATTTGCATGCTTGCAGATCAGACGAATCAGGAATTGCTTTTTTTTTCTGTTTAGAGGAAAAACTCATAGCTTGGAAAGATTTTGGTTTCAGAGATGAGAAAGTGAAGACTGCAGATGCTGGAGATGAGAGTTGAGAGTGTGGTGCTGGAAGAACACAGCAGGTCAGACAGCATCCGAGGAGCAGGAGAATCACGTGTCCGGCATAAGCCCTTCATCAGGAACGGGTTTCAGTTTTTCGTTGCAGTTTGTAAAAGACTTAACAGTTGAAGTTAGATGTAAGTTTTACCTTGAGAAAGGAGTTAATTCAGAATAGCTAGGAAATAGGTTACTTTGGTGTAAGGATTTTCATTTGTAATTCCAAACCAGAAGTGTTTGCTTAGAACGCGGAAAGATTTATTAGAAGTTGAGAAAATCTAAGCATGGTTATGCGAATAATCAAGGAAAAGGCTATCATACTCCCAAGAATGGGAATTAAAAGAAACAGATAAGTCAGGCTTATAAACACGATACATCTCTTTGGGTGTCTGAGTATTATAAAGTGATGATGGTGGGATAGTTGACATTGTAGTTTTATCTTGTGTTTCAAAATCTTTCAGATTATGTTATATGCAAATGGTTTGTATCTTCTATCATATATTCATTTCTTTCATGTTATAAACTTCTGTTTTATTGTTAAAACAATGTGCAATATTGATTGCTTGTATTTCAATGAAAAACCACCTTGCAATTGAAAAAATGATCAAGCCAAATTTCATTCTGGGATCTAACTTTTCCAATAATATCATCAGTTGGGACCATAACAGTATTGCCATTGGATATCAAGGGGAAATGATTAGGCTGTCTCTTGAGGTGGTCATTGCCTGCCACTGCCATGGTATGTATATTAATTGCCATTTATCAGCCCAAGCTTGAATATTGTCCAAATCTTGGACCACTTCATACCAGAGATGTGGAAAAGTGAACTCTACACTGTATAAATCATCAGTGAATATTCCCATTTCCGACCTTACAATGGAGAGTAAGTCATTGATAAAGGAGCTGAAGATAGTGGAGTCTAAATCATTACCCTGAGGAATTTCTGCAATAATGTCCTCAGGCTGAGATATTCAAGCTCCAATAACCACACTATCTTCTTTGTGCTCAATACCATTTTGAATAGTGAAGAGATTTCCACTTCTTTCAATTTTATAGGGCTCTTGGATGCCACTTGCTCAAATGTTTCCTTGATGGCAAGGAGAAAACTCTAATCTCTTTATAAACTCTCCCTTTGAACTCATGCACACACAAATAAATAGAGATAACTGGAATGTCAGTTCAGTGGTCTTTGCTGCCAAATTCGGATGTTATTATGATCTGCTTCAGCTAGCCAGATCCTTGACTGTTCATGTTCTTGCTTTGTCTTCTCTACTACAGCAATGTTATCAGCGTTAAAGATGCATTGTGATGCAATGGATGTAATGCGGTCCATGTGAGCTTGAAAGAATTCCTGGCTATAAATTTGCTGAAGGGGAGTCATTGAAATTAAATGTATCATCTGAATGGGGTGAGGAATATAATGAACTCTTGGGACTCCTCCATAATTTTTGTCTAGAACAGTAACAATGCTTGGAATCAAGCTTCAAGAAAAACTTTACGCCTGGAAATCCCAGATTTAGCACTTTTAATGTGGGCATTTTGTAAGGGCATCATTTTGGAAGCATGGCATTCCAGCTGGAACTCTATCAACAAATACATTGACTTGGATCCCACTTACCACCCCATTTATCACCCCCTGAGAAAAAGAACAAGAAATGATATCAGCATAGGAAATGATGTCACCACAGGAAATGACATCACCAACCCTAGGAAACTCAAACATATAAATAGAAAGTGGGCTACACCACCGGTGCTTCATTCGGAGGCTCACTGAAGAAGTTACATAGTACGGTGACAAATGTCTGAAAACAAACCTTCCAGCTCAGCGAGCAAACCTACATCCAGAAGCTCAACCTGAGCTACAAATCTTCTCAAAACTCGCTAATATTAGGTTGTGAGCATATCTTTCAGAGAAGCAAGCTTTATCATGGCTAATCAACACATTCACACCATTAGTGCTCCAAATCTATGTGTCTTGGTCAGTTACACAATGTGAGTGCAAAGATGATATAGTAATATTAATGAAATGATTCTTATTAAAGGGATCGCAGACTGGCTGCATTCTACATAGGTCCCAGAAGCTGCAGAAAACAAAAGAATGGTTATGAGACGATGGAAGGCTATCCACATATCCACACACCTTTGCCCCCTACTTCAATTCCCTGACTCCCCTGGAGGTCCTGCTGTGGAAGTGGCCACAGAGATGTGTTTTTGCTATGACTGGGAGGAACAGACCAGCTTCTCAAAGCCTTTTGATGTAGCTGAAGTGGTGAACAAAAATCAGGAGCAGGGGTGTCATGCCTCAAACAGGGATTCCATGGAAAAAGAGATTTACAGATATCATGAGGGCAGGAATAGTTGGTGGCATCCCATTTTCAGATGCCAGACCCCTCATGCTGCATTCCCCAGCTTCCTTCTATACGACATTCTTCAGCCAACACAACGCACAGCTCCACTCATTGCTCAGTCTCAAAGCTTTCCATCTGACATCACTGACCTTTATCTTCGTGCCATCTCACACCTTTCACTCACAGTTACTCTCCAGAAATGTTGTCACTTCATCCATTCCACACAATACATTCCCACAGTCATGACTGTTTTCTCTCCTTGCTGCAGAAAACAACACACATCTCTCAGGACAGGGAGAAAAAAAAATCCTCCTTCTGTGATAGTCATCTTGATTGAGGCACAGGACACCTTCAAGATTGGCATCATAGCAGCATGCATTACCATCAGGGACAGAGAGATAGATGCCTCCTAAATGCCTCACAACAGAAACAGAAATCACAGAGCCACATATTACATAATAATCAATCATGCTGATTTGCTGTCACCACAAAATGGAATATGGACAATGATGAACTTGTTGAACCCTTTTCCTATGTTACTTTTAATTCAAACCATTCATTGCTCACAGGTATTTCAAGCATGACATGAGCTGCAGCAAAAGGAGTTCTCAAATAGGTTGAGCACTGTGAGGGAGCATTATCACATGGCTCATATGTAGTATCCACCAGTGCAAATATACTCCATCAAAGACAGCAAGGTAGTTGCTTGGTTAGGTCTATATCAAAAGTGAGTAGGAGCAGATATTGGAGGAGAAAGTGAGGTCTGCAGATGCTGGAGATCAGAGCTGGAAATGTGTTGCTGGAAAAGCGCAGCAGGTCAGGCAGCATCCAGGGAACAGGAGAATCGACGTTTCGGGCATAAGCCCTTCTTCAGGAAATGAAAGCCCTTTCCTGAAGAAGGGCTTATGCCCGAAACGTCGATTCTCCTGTTCCTTGGATGCTGCCTGACCTGCTGCGCTTTTCCAGCAACACATTTCCAGCAGATATTGGAGGGACAGACAGGAATACAGACTCCCCATCAAAGCAAAATGATCAATTACATTTTTGAATAAAAATGGTAACTGGTTTCCAGATTGGGTTTGATGTGAAATTAAGATTAGATTAATTCTGATTCTGATTTATTTGCACTGCCCTCAGGATATATTTCACTCATTCAGGTTTATCACCTTGCCTATTCATCCTCATTGAAATATCACAAATACAACTTTTTTTTCACTACAACTGGCATATACACAATTGAAGATTACAGAACCATAAAATGGTGCGACTTTCCATGTTGACATTCTTCAAAATAAAATGTGTTTATCAGAACACGGTTTCTTAATTTTGTGGAGAGCCAAACCAGGATTTGTGATCTGGATCAGAGGAAGGTAGGTACCTTTTGAATGAATGGAGATTCAAGGTGGATCTGCTTCCTGCCGAGAAAAGGTACTTAGTCAACTCAGGATAATTAAAGTTAATTATGTTGTGAGAAAAGGTGCATGTGATGTCGTTCTAAGATCAGAGTGGCCTGAGGAGTATCCTGAAAGAGGGTTAATTATATTCTAAATATGATAAAATCAGATTATGATCTATATCTGTGTGTCTTGTGGTTGTCATGGAGATGACAGCTCAGAGTGTTTCTATGTTGCAGAGGGCAAGTTAAAAAAAACTGAGAGGTTGTTTGCTGTTCCTTACTTTTTGGGAAGTAATGCAAGTACTTATAACTTAACTACATGTAGCCTGTCTTTGTTATATTGGCTATTTAAAATGAAGTCTTTGTCTAAAATATCCTTCACTTTACTTCTTGAATGATATTGATCTTAGCTGACTTGCTAAGATTTAAACAAAATATTGTTCATCAGTTTTCTTTCTTTTTAGCTATTCCTGTCCTTTAAAAGTTATTTTAAAAGTTTAGTGATTCTAAGTGATCATATCAAATTCAGATCAAATTTGAAATTAACAGCAGAGATTGTTGAAGTAGTGACTCAGTACCAGAGCTTTAAGAAGATAATGGGAAACTTTTGCGCATTCAAACTGAACATACAAGCAATATAGAATAGAATCCAATAGAAAGAGAACTACAGAAACTTGAATTTGAATGAGAAAGAGAAATTTTAAAACTTGAATCAGAAGGAGGAGAAAGGAAAGCTAAATTGCAATTTGAAAAATTAAATTTGCACGAGAATGGGAGAAATTAGAAACAGAGGAAATCAGTAAGGAAAGAGAAAAGGAAGTCAAGAAAGAAGAGTTTAACAACTGTGTATTGGAGGGGAATTGTAAGAACAGTGTAAAACCAACACCTTGTAATTTTGAAAAAAACCCAAATAACTGGGGATACTGGAAATCAGAAACAAAACCAGAAATTGCTGGAAAAACTCAGGTCTGGCAGCATCTGTGGAGAGAAAGCAGAATTAACATTTCAGATCCAGTGACCTTTCTTCAGAACTAATTGCAGCTGGGCAAAGGTTGGCACATATGCTAAAGCAGGGGTGGGGGAGGGAGAAGGAGTAAACCATAGGTGGAGAGGGAGCCCAGAGAGAGAGAAAACCGGTTGAGCAGACAAAGGAATGGGTAAAGGTCAGCCTGGGAAAATGAATAGCTGCTAAAGGGGATTATTGGGAGCTGATAATGGGATGGTTGTGGCAGCAGCGCATGTGAAGACAAGGCCTGGTGTGTGGGGTTTGGGCTAAGGACATGGAAGAAGGTGCTCAAGGTCTAAAACTGTTGAACTCAATATAGAGTCCAGGAGGCTGTAGCGTTCCCAAGAGGAAAATGAGGTGTTATTCTCCCAGCTTGAATTGTGTTTCATTGAAGCACTGTAGCAAGTCCAAGACAGAGATGTAGGAGACCTTGGGGAAACAATGTGCGGAATGGTCAACCACTTTGCAAAACACCTATGTTCTGTCCACAAAATGATCTTGAACTTCCAGTTGCCTGCCATTTCAACACACCTCTGTGTTCCAACATGACTGGTGCCGAGTTTAACCTGAGGGTCTTAACGACTCAGGTAAAGAGTGTATTTGAGAAGTCAGGGCTTTCACGGTGACCTCAGCTGGTCCAGGAATCAACTCTGCATTGCAGGCATGAGTCTGAATCACAAGCTAGCCATTAAGCCAATTGAGATACCTGACACCAGATAGCTGGCAATAAGGTAAGAGCTTTCTTAATCACAGCCAAGAAGGTTAAAGATTGACCCAATAGAGGTTCTGATGATAATGAAGGGTTAGGATACATGATATGTTCCCTCTAATGATTGCTGAATCGATAAGGGGGTACACAATTAAGATAGTTACCAGAAGAACAAAAGAGAAAATGTTAGAGAAAAACAAAAATCTGTTATTGAAGCAAAGGCAATTGTACTTTTAAAAATGCATACTCCAAAAACATGACTATTACAAGATATAAGGGATCATCAGGAGATAGAAGAGTTGTTTGAAGAAAAGTGCTGCACAAACTTAATGGAGTAAACGGCTTGTTTTTGCGCTGTAACATTCAATTATTCTGCTGCATCATCAGTGGCTGAACCTGCTTTTGAAATTCACTTCCAAAATTCCATTGTCTTGCTCCAACTTTCCTCACATGAAAGTAATTTTTCCACTTTGCCATGAATCCGTTCCCGTACTGTTTTCCTAATTTCTGCTCAGTGTCTGACCATTCCGCACATTGTTTCCCCAAGGTCTCCTACATCTCTGTCTCTCCACATCACAATACCACACGGTGGGCGGCACGGTGGCACAGTGGTTAGCACTGCTGCCTAACAGCGCCAGAGACCCGGGTTCAATTCCCGCCTTAGGCGACTGACTGTGTGGAGTTTGCACACTCTCCCCGTGTCTGTGTGGGCCCCCTCCGGGTGCTCCGGTTTCCTCCCACAGTCCAAAGATGTGCAGGTCAGGTGAATTGGCCATGCTAAATTGCCCGTAGTGTTAGGTAAGGGGTAAATGTAGGGGTATGGGTGGGTTGTGCTTCGGCGGGTCGGTGTGGACTTGTTGGGCCGAAGGGCCTGTTTCCACACTGTAATGTAATCTGTAATCACAACCCAAACAAATCCTGTAATCCAATGAAATATCTGGTCAATTCATCATATAATCATTCCTGATATTAGCTAAATTATATAATACATGATTATATCAAAGTTCTATTCAGTACAAAGAAACAAATCTAGGAAGGAACTTCATACTTTTGAGTAGGTTATTTCCATGAAATGATGGTACTTAATGCATAGCATCATGCAAATACACATAAATTTGCTACATGGAAATCAGACAAATGCTATCACAATCACCACATTTAAATTATTACTTTCAAATCAGGTGTCTACCCATTAGTACATAAATAATCTCCTCTGAGGTTAAGAGCTTTTCCATTTTCATTATTTTGATATTGCTAAACATATTTTCATGAATATAAAACATTCAGGATATGAAAAGAGCTACATTAAGAATAAATTGTTTCATGTTTTTGCTTCACCTTTTGGTCTCCAGAGAAGCACTGATATGAAGTGTGATGTGTTTAAATCTTTTTGTTTGTACTTCTTTAATCAGCAGGCACAAGAAAATGAACTAATACATTGGTAAAGATGGAACTAAACAGCAACTATCACAATACATTATTTTACTATAAACAATTCCAGTATTCTTGGGAATCACTCAATTGATTCTAATTTACAGTTAATTGTCAGATTCCTACAGCAGGATAAAAGTCCTTGCTATGAACAGAGCTAGTCATTAACATGTTCCGGCATTAACATTACAAAGTGGGCAATTTGACAATGCTCAGTTCCTTACTTATTAGTTTGAGGAATGTAGTATCATATTATAAAGAAGTATGAGGTTCTACAATAGCTTGTCAGCTATTAATCGATTAATAACAGAGCAGTAACTGACTCCACTGTCTAAGATTGTAGGACATAGATTTGTCAATCATGAAGTTCAGAAACCTAGCAGCCTTTCACTGGGGTGCACCTTGGCACCAGCCGCTTTCAGTACAACATATAAAGCTTGCCCTCTTTAGAAAGGTAACTGTGTGGTTATAATCAACTAGGTAAAAACAAGGACTGCAAATGCTGTAAACCAGAGTCTAGATTAGAGTGGTGCTGGAAAAGCACAGCAGGTCAGGCAGCATCCGAGGAGCAGGAAAATTGACATTTCGGGCAAAAGCCCTTCATCAGGAATAGAGGCAAGCTGTCTGCAGAGTGGAGAGATAAATGAGAGGGGGGTGGGGGTGGGGAGAAAGTAGCATAGCGTACAATGGGTGAAAGTGGGTGGGGATGGAGTTGATAGGTCAGAGAGGAGGGTGGAGTGGATAGGTAGAAAGGAAGATAGGCAGGTAGGACAGGTCATGAGGGCAGTGCTGAGCTGGAAGGTTAAAGCTGGGGTGAGGTGTGGGAAGGGGAAATGAGGAAACTGGTGAAATCCACATTGATGCCCTGGGGTTGAAGTGTTCTGAGGCGGAAGATGAGGCGTTCTTTCTCCAGGCGTCAGGTGGTGAGGGAGCGGCAGTGGAGGAGGCCCAGGACCTGCATGTCCTCGGCAGAGTGGGAGGGGGAGTTGAAATGTTGGGCCACAGGGTGGTAGGGTTGATTGATGCGGGTGTTCCGGAGATGTTCCCTAAAGCACTCTGCTAGGAGGCGTCCAGTCTCCCCAATGTAGAGGAGACAGCATCGGGAGCAACAGATACAATTAATGATATTGGTGGATGTGCAGGTAAAATCCCTCTGGCTGCCAGAATCCCAAACTGGACTATGCAAAGTCAGGACAATTAATATGTGTTCCACTCTAAAACAACCAAGTACTGAAGTGCTACAAGGAACTTAGTACTACATAGACACATCTTATATGTTTCATGTAAAATGTTTGGTACCCAACTTGCAATTAAAGTAATTTAAGAACTTTTGACATTGCAAAGGGACTGGAAATACTATGGAGAATTTTTAGAGGTGATGTGGTGAGTAACTGGATTTGTTATGGTAACGCCACAGGGAAGTGTTACAAATATGAAACACAAGGTTTTGATTTTGGAACACCTTGATTTAAAGTGATATGAAGATATAAAGAGGTTAATGTGAGCTGCCTGGCTGGTGGCTTGGTTAGAATTGGAACAGCGAGGCACAAGCTGATCTAAGAAGAAAGTGCAGGATGTTCACACCTGTAAACAATGAGCAGAGCATCACGGGATAAACATTTAGCCTTCAAGTCCTACAGGAAGATATGAGGAATACCACACTTTAAAAACAGTTAGTTTAAACTGGCCCTTTAATTCCAACACCAAAAAGTGTTGGAGGTTTAGAAGATACAAGGTCCGTATTATTAGTATTACTATAAAGGTGGGATTTGAAAGGGGAGAAGGTCAAAGAAATGCATCGTACATCGTAAGGTTTTCCAAAGATATTACTGAATCTCACTGATTCAAAGTCAGTCTGAAAGAATCTGACAGCGATAGAGAGAGATACATTGGAAAGAAAATAAATTAATGAGGATTTAAATGAGCTCCAACAACAGTCAAGAAGTTTGATACTTGTCTGGCTCAAGTAACTCAGTTGCTCAGTGCAGTAACCACTATAATAAACCCTTCAAGGCCCATGGGGAATCACTAATTAATCTTGCTCTGGAGCTTGTTGAGTATTTTGGTGGTGGGGAAATCACTAAGTCGTGCATGATAGCTCTTCTGGGTATAGAAAACAAAATAAAGCAGATCCAGTTAGAAAATATCTAAAAGTAAAGCAGACCTAGGCAGTTAATAGTTTTAAAAAATCACAATGATTTGGAGGTGGGACACTCATTCAGTTGTGAGTGATGACACTTCTGGGTTAAAAAACAGACCCAGGTGTTTAATAGTTAAAGATAAAAAATATGCACAGTGATTTGGTGGTGGGAAAGTCATTCAGTTGTGTGTGGATATTACAAAACATAGCAGACCCAGGGAAAGAGCTCTTGTGGCACAGTAATAGGTTAAGGCGGTGGACTGCTAATCCATTGTGTTCTATGTGTGTGTGCTAAATGTTTAACGGCTGCACGTTTGCCCACTTTTTGGTAAGGATCTTGTGGCACAGTGTTTGTATCCCTGGATTCAAGTCCCACTTGCTCCAGAGATGTGTAATGCATTCCTGAATAGGCTAATTTAAAAAAGAATGAAGTAGATCCAGGATAGTTCTCATGGTGCTCTGGTAGTGTCGCAGTGGTAGTATCTCTGCCTATGAGCCAAGAGGCCTAGGTTCAAATCACATCTGCTCTAGAGGTATACAATAACATCACTGAACATGTTGATTAGAGAAAAAAAGCAGGCCCAGGGATGGGTCTGCAGAACAATTTGTCCCAGGCTGGGACATGCATTCCATGAGAAGTGGCTTTATTTTGATGTTAAACATCAAATGATGTTCCTTTCCAGTTGGTCTTCTTGAATTATTATAAACTTTTCCTGCTCCACCATTGGTGCATAGTAGCAGCAGCATGTGCCAACCATAAGATGCAGTATACTTCAGGGAATTACAGCACGTATGAAAAGGATAATAGTGTTTGTAGGGAGCTTCAATATACATATAGACCAAGGAAACGTAAGTAAACCTGTGTTGTGAAGGATGAATTCTTAGAATGCATGCAAGGTCATTTTCTACACAGTATGTTGAGGAATCAAGTAGGAATGCATTATTTTAGATCCTGGATTGTGCAATGTAAAAAGGCTAATTAATAATTGCGTTGTGAAGAAATATTTAGGAAAGCATGACTGCAATATGACAGCATTTACTTTAAGTTGAAAGTGATGTAGTACAATTAGAAAGTAGCATCTAAACAAAGAAACTCTGAAGCTATAAAGGGGAAATTGGCAACGGTGGATTGGGAAACTACATTAAAAAGGTAAGACAGTAGACAGGCAATGTCTGTCTTCACAGAAAGAAATTGAGGCTTTAAAGGATTGAGACTAGAGACCAGTGTAAATGAAGGACTGAAACATATCAATATTAGTAAAATAAAGCAGCATTAGAGAAAGTAAGAGGACTTGAAGTGGATAAATCCTCTGGACCTGTTGGCCTAAGGCCAGATCATTGAAGAGGCAGTAAGTAATTTGGTGGTCATCTTACAAAATTCTTTAGACTCAAGAATGGTCCCAGAAGATTGGAAGGTGGTAAAAATAACTTTAAATGTGTATGTAAGAGATAGAGAAAGTAAACAAGTAAAAGACATTTTACCCCAACACCAACCATAAGGAAAATGCCAGAATTGAAAACAAAGGATGTGGTAATAGGACTCAGAAAATAATGGTCAGGGTCATCATGGATTTATATAAGAGAAATTATGTTTGACAAAATTTTGGGAGTTTTTTTAAGGATGTATCTACTTGAATTGGTAAAGGGAAAGTCAGTGGATGTTCTTGGTAAACAAAATTAGAGCACAAGGAGTTATGAACATGGATTGTGAACTATTTAATGGGCATAAAAGAGAGTGGAATAAATGGATCATTTCCAGGTTGACAGGCTGTGACCAGTGGAGTGACACAAGGATCAGTGTTTGGATTTTAGCTATTCACAATCAATATCATTATATTTAACCCCTGCATCAAAGTAAAAAAAAAATCAGAATTTATTGGGGCATAAACGATATGGATTTTGGCAGGAAATGTGGCCTATCTCGATGTTGGGTAAAACTCATTGAATCTTTTCAGGAGTTGCTGGAGTGAAGGAGAGGTTTTCACTCGACAGTGTTAGGCTGAGCATTAAGAGAGACTGTTGCTTGGTAATGGCCTTAGTAACGCAGATATACAAAGAACAAGAACAAAGAAAATTTACAGCCCAGGAACAGGCCCTTCAGCCCTCCAAGCATGAGCCGATCCAAATCTACTGTCTAAACCTGTCACCCAATTCCTAAGCATCTGTATCCCTCTGCTTCCCATCTATTCATGATCTGTCCAGATGCATCTTAAATGAATCTACCGTGCCTGCCTCCCCAACCTCTGCTGGCAACGCATTCCAGACACCCAACACCCTCTGTGTAAAGTACTTGCCGTGTATATCCCCCTTAAACTTTTCACCTTTCACCTTGAAAGCGTGACCTCTCATTATTGAATCTTTCACCCTGGGGAAAAGCTTATCGCTATCTACCCTGTCTATACACTTCATGATTTTATAAACCTCAGTCAGATCACCCCCCAATCTCCTTTTTTTCTAATGAAAACAAACCTAACCTACTCAATCTCTCTTCATAGCTAGCGCCTTCCATACCAGGCAACATCCTCGTAAACCTTCTCTGTACCTTCTCCAAAGTATCCACATCCTTTTGGTAATGTGGTGACCAGAACTGTGCACAATATTTTAAATGCAGCCGAACCAATGTCTTGTACAATTTTAACATGACCTGCCTGCTCTTATACTCAATGCCTCGTCCAATGAAGGCAAGCATACAATATGCTTTCTTGACCACTCTATCTACTTGCGCAGGGTACAATGGACCTGCACTCCTAGATTTCTCTGCTCATCAAGGCTTCCCAAGGCTCTTCCACTCACTGTATAATTCGCTCTCAAATTAGACTTGCCAAAATGCATCACCTCACATTTGCCTGGATTGAACTCCATCTGCCACCTCTCCGCCCAACTATAGTTTATCTATATTCTCCTGTATTCTTTGACAGTCCCTTATGTTTTCTGCTACTCCACCAAGCTTCGTGTCATCTGCAAACTTGCTAATCATACCAACAGTGCCCTCTTCCAAATCATTTATGTATATCACAAACAGCAGTGGCCCTAGCACTGGCCCCTGTGGAACACCACTGGTCACCTTTCTCCATTTCAAGCAACTCCCTTCAACTACTACCCCTTCAACTACTACTCTCTGTCTCCTGCTGCTCAACCAGTTCTTTATCCATCTAGCCAGAACACCCTGCACACCAAGTGACTTCACTTTCTCTATTAGTTTACCATAGGGATCCTTATCAAATGCCTTGCTAAAGTCCACATATATGACATCAACTGTTCTTCCTTTATCTATCAACTTGGTCACTTCCTCAAAGAACTCTATTAAGTTGGTAAGGCACGATATCCCCCACACAAAAACCATGTTGCCTATCACTGATAAGCCCATGCTTTTCTAAATATAAATAGATCCTATCCCTCAGTACCTTCTCCAGCAACTTTCCCAACACTGATGTCAGGCTCACTAGTCTGTAGTTAACCAGAATATCACTACTACCCTTCTTGTAGAGGGGGACAACATGTCAGTCCTCCGGCACCTCACCTGTATTTAAGGATACCGCAAAGATATCTGTCAGGGCCTCAGCTATTACCTCTCTTGCCTCCCTCAGCAACTTGGGATGGATCCCATCCAGTCCTGGGGATTTTTCCACCTTAATAATCTTAATACCCAACACATCTTCCCTACTTATGTCAACATGATCCAGACTATTCAAACTTCTATCTCTTGTCTCAAGATTCATCATGTTCCTCTCCTCAGTGAACACTGATGCAAAGTAATCATTCAGAATCTCACCCATTCTCTCAGGTTCGACACACAGCCTTCCTTCATTATCCTTTAGTGGACCAATCCTTTGTCTAGTTACCTGCTTGCTTCTTATATAAGAATAAAAGGCTTTGGGATTCTCCTTAATTCTGCTTGCTAAAGTTATTTCACGACCCCTTTTAGCCCGCTTGATTCCTACTCTTCTGATTTCCTTCAGGGCCGATTATTTTCTTAGCTGCCCGGACCTTAGGTATGCTTCCCTTTTCCTCTTGGCTAGTTGTACAATTTCTCCTGTCATCCACAGTTCACAAATCTTGCCTTTCCTATCCTTTGCCTTCAACGGGACATGCCTATCCTGTACTATCTTTAACCTATCTTTGAAAGCTTCCCACATATCAAATGTGGACTTCCCTTCAAATAGCTGTATCCAAACCACATTTCCCAGCTCCTGCCTAATTTTGATAGAATTGGCCTTGGCCCAATTTAGTACTCTCTCTTTAGGACCGCTCTCATCTTTGTCTATGAATATTCTAAAACTTACAGAATTGTGGTCACTTTTCTCAAAGAAATCCCCCACCGCAACTTCTACCACCTGGCCTGGCTCATTCCCCAATACCAGATCCAATATGGCCCCTTCCCTCATTGGACTATTAACATACTGCTCTAGAAAACTCTCCTGGACGCTTCTTACAAATTCTACCCCACCCAGACCTCTGATGCTAAGTGTAACCCAGTCAATTTTGGGAAAATTAAAATCTCCCATCACCACTACTCTATGCCTCTACATCTTTCCTAATCTGTTTACCTATTTGTTCTTGTACCTCATGCTCACTGTTGGGACGCCTGTAATACAGCCCCAACAATGTAACTGCACCTTTCTTATTTCTCAGCTCCACCCATAATGCCTCACTACCCAAGCCCTCCATAGTGTCCTCCTTTAGCACAGCTGTGATATCATCCCTGACCAGCAATGCAACTCCATCCCCCCTTTTATTTCCCTCCCTGTCCTGTCTGAAGCATCTATATCCTGGAACATTTAGTTGCCAATCATGCCCTTCCTTCAACCAAGTCTCTGTGATTGCAATGACATCATACTCCCAGGCACCAATCCAAGCCCTAAGTTCATCTGCCTTACACACTATACTCCTTGCATTAAAGTAGATGCACTTCAAGCCACCAATTCTTTTGCGTTCATCTGCTCTCTGCCTACTCTTCCCCTTATTAATGCTATCTTTATGATTCTTACTGTCTCCAGTTTCCTCCTCGCTGTCTACTTGTTTTCTCTTGTGGTTCCCAGCCCCCTGCCACATTAATTTAAAACCTTCCCAACAGCAGTAGCAAAAACTCCCCCAAGGACATTGGTTCCAGTCTGGTTCAGATGTAGACCGTCCATTTTGAAATAGTCCCACCTTCCCTAGAACCAGTCCCAATGTCCAACAAATCTGAACTCCCTCCTACACCATCCTTCAAGCCACATGTTCATCCTGCCTATTTTTTCACTTCTCTGCTGGCTAGCACGTGGTATTGGTAATAATCCTGAGATCACTACCTTTGAGGTCCTCCTTTTTAACTTCTCTCCTAGCTCCATGAATTCTTCTTTCAGGACCTCATCTCGTTTTTTTACTCATATTGTTGGTGCCTATATGCACCAAGACAACTGGCTATTCACCCTCCCCTTTTAGAATGGTCTGCAGCCGATCGGTGACATCCCTGACCTGAGTATCTAGGAGGAAACATACCATCCGGGAGTCCCGTTTTTGGCCACAGAACCCCCTACCTACTCCCCTTACAAGAGAATCCCCCATGACTATGGCTCTATGAGTCTTTTTCCCGCCCTTCCAAACAGCAGTACCTGCCACAGTGCCATGATCTTGGTAACTGCTGCCTTCCCCTAGTGAGCCATCTCCCCCAACAGTATCCAAAACGGTATACCTGTTTTGGAGGAAGATGACCGCAAGGGACACCTGCACGGCCTTCCTATTCTTTTTCTGCCTTTTGGTCACCCATTCACTATCTCCCTCAGCAATTCTAACCTGCAGTGTGACCAGTTCACTAAACATGCTATCCACGACCTCCTCAGCATCGCGGATGCTCCACAGTGAATCCATCGCAGCTCCAGGGCCGTCATGCGGTCAAACAAGAGATGCAGCTGGATACACTTCTTGCAAGTGTAAGAGTTGGGAATGTCAGCCATGTTCCTGAGCTCCCACATCAAGCAAGAGGCACATGCCACGGGTCTGAGGTCCCCTGTCATTGTAAGCTTTGCTTTATATCAACAAACTAAAACCAAACAATGCACTTAAATATATGAAAAAGAAAGAAAAATAAAAAATAAAAACCTTGCTGCTTTTTTCTTCTGGTGGGGGGGGGGGGGGGGGGTGGGAGGGCGATACTGCACGTGTAGTATCTCGGGTTAAGCCCCTGCCCAAATATATAATAAGTCCTTACTTTACCAGAACCCTCCTGGTCTCTCCTGTGTCTTCCGCTGCTCCTGGACAGGAGAAAGGCTGTGGGCTTCGAAGGTAAGTATTTAAGCAGTTTCCTTACCTTCTCGGCACCCTTCTGGTCTCTTCGTCACCTTCATTGTGTCTCCCAATGCTCCCGGACAGGAAAAAAAAGTCCCAGACAGAAAAAAATCACCTTATGAATACAGCTTTCTATTGTTCTACCTGCTGGGAGAAAACTAGATGCCGAGAATTCTCAACATGATAGTCAGAGCAGGAATCTGGCCACTTCAGGTCGCTGTAAACTGTGAAGAGCTTCCATTTTGGTTACTATACAACAGCACTTCAAGGCACTCTTGATGGCCACATGCATCTTATGTACATGGGCATTGACAGTGAACATGTGCCAGCCTCTATCAGCACTCATGGCACATCTCTGATCCATTTATGATATAGTTCTGCACTTCAATGCCGCACCTCAGGAGGCACTGGCAACTTTCATTGTAATGTTTCAGCAAGTACTTACTGCTTAGGGAGACACACCCAGCTCATCAACTGGACCAGGCTGCATCTCCATCTATCCTTGCATTCACTCACTTTGAGCCTATCTACATACTTATGGCATTCCTGCCTTGCATTGCCTTTTCTTTTTGCACCTTAGCCTTCAGGCAGTGATATGAAGCTCACAATACTTCCGTCAGGCTTTGCCATTTAAAGCAGTCACAAAGCTAGAAAACCTGCTATGGTTGTCAGCAGCCCCAAATCAAGGGAAATGGCACAATAAAATGAGGGCAGCCATCTATGACAGTCAAGGGGCTTGGATACTGTCAGCCAGGCATTCAGTATCTACCTCTCACAAGAGGTGAGGATCTAAATACAAACCAGCCCACCCCATCCATCATAAATCTTTCAGAATTATTGTGGACTGATTTCCTTCGGGAATGAGACAAGGGCAGGTATTAAGGGAGATTAATGGTGGTGGGGAGGTGCAGGGCATAGTTCTTACTTTTGTTACAGATGATTGGGGTCCCTTTAAAACTGTGGGCCTTTAGTATTCCATATTTCCAATGCATCATGAGACCTCATTTAGAGTTAGAGTTAGAGTAGTAACTCGCCCATCATAAGTATAAACAAAGGACTCATTGGGCAATATGGCAACCTTCTGTATGTGCAATCTTTTCAAAAATAAGATTTGTTCTTAGAAGGAATGAAATTAACGTTCAAATGGAGGTGGCCAAGGGGACAATAGTCATCCAATGCCATGATCATTGGCCAAAAGGATTCAGACAATTGATTGACACAGTGCAAGTTACCTGCCTCTAGAAATAGTGCTCAGGGGCAAAGGGTAGTCTTCATCAGGCAGTCCCAGTAGGTAATAGTCCTCATTGGGCAATCTTCATCACGTGGCTCTCAGAAAGCTGTCTTTTCCAGAAGAAAGATGGACTAGAGGAAAAGAAACACCCAGGGAGGAATTCCCTAACGTCTCGGCTGGAGAGCAGGATACTGCCTTCACAACTTTAATGAGATGAATACATTCTATTAGTGAAACATACTCAATTGTCATGGTTGTATACTTTGCTTTGTCTAATTAACTAATGTATCACATTTAAACTGTTGCTTCTTAACAAACTCTCGGCCTGACCTGGCAGTCCTCTAGCCCGTTGTGGCGATCTCCCTGCCTGGTGTGGTGGCCTCTTGCCCCAGTGTGGCAGTCCCCCAGCCCATCATGGTAGTCTCCTGGCTCAGCGTAGCAGCCTACAGTGGCCTTTTGGCTGGCATAGCCTCAGTACGGACCTCTGAGATGACTCTAGAGTGGTCTCCCAGCCTCAAGAATCTTGAGGTGAAGCCCGGTGGTCTGGAATCAAGGCCCGATGTGGACTGGGAGGGCGAGGTGCCAGCGTGAACATGTTTTAAATGTTTTGAACATTTTATTTCTGTAGTTTCCAATTTATTTCTACAATCTGTAATGCTGGAGTTCTCCTAAAAACCTGTATTGAAGTCTGTACCTAGGTATCTTGTATGTAAGACAGCAATACAAGTGGTGACTTATAAACCTTTCGCTGTACTCATTTGAGTAAATGTGACAATAAAGCTCATGCCAATTCTAGTTCTAACTAAATGAACTATCCAAAAATTGCTACATTAGGTAACAGAACCACCAAAAATCAACAGTGGTGAGAGATTAGGAATAAGGTTCTCTCTAAGTGGAAAGTCCATGCACACTGAATCCAGTGCAGATTGATTGACTCTTTCATTTGCAGAAGTCAATGCCACACACTGAATTTGAAGATCTGCACAGTGGAGGGAAAGGGACTAGCCTTGTCAATGAGTAACTGAACGTTAACATGTTCATTATAGCCAGCAATTGGAAAATAGTGTGCAGTTTGGGTCTTCCTACTTAATGGAAGATATATTTGCGTAATGAAATTTTTAATATATATATTATCATTATCACTTAGGAACTTGGATTTTAAAGTACATGTCATGTTTTAGTGATATAAACATCTAATCTGTACTATAAAGGGCGAGTCAGAAAGTGACTTAGAACAATGAGCCAAAGACAGCCTTCCCAACAAGTCGTGATTAAGCCAAATGACTCAACAAACTACTTGGTGAGATAATTGCTGCTTTTCATTGACTACGTTTTTACCACCAGAAGAGAAGACCAGGAATCATAGAATCCCTATTGTGCAGAAAGAGGCCATTCAGGCTACCGAGTCCAAACCGACCCTGCAAACAGCATTCCACCCAGACCCAGCCCATGGCCATAATCCCGCATTTATCATAGCCAATCCACCTAGCCTAGAGGAAACCCATGCAGATACGGGGAGAATGTGCAAACTCCACCCAGACAGTCATCCAATATTGGAATCGAACTTGTGAGGCAGCAGTGCTAACCAGTTCCATCCCCATAGGATTCCCCCAGCAGTCAAAAGTAGATTGAGTTCTAAAGAAAAGATCCTTAACAATGGAAGGATAGTTTAGCTTTATCCGTTTCAAGCCATCAGACTGGAAAAAAGTTTTAAATTGTTTTAGCACACATTAGTTTTATTCTTAGAGCTCAGTAAGAAAAGGCATTAGCTTGTGTCAATATATCTTTAGGGACAAATACAAAGAATTACTTTGTGAAAGGAAATGCTCACAATCTCATAGAGTCATAGAGATGTACAGCACAGACCCTTCGGTCCAACTCGTCCATGCCAAACAGATATTCCAACCTTATCTAGTCCCATGTGCCAGAACTTCACCCATATCCCTCCAAACCCTTCCTATTCATATACTCATCCAGATGCCTTTTAAATGTTGCAATTGTACCAGCCTCCACCACTTCCTCTGGCAGTTCATTCCATAATAGTACCATCCTCTGCATGAAACAGTTGCCCCTTAGGTCCCTTTTATATCTTTCCCCTCTCACCCTAAACCTATGTCCTCTAGTTCTGGACTCCCCCACTCCAGGGGAAAGACCTTGTCTACTTATCCTATCCATGCCCCTCATGATTTTGTAAACTTCTATAAGGTCACCCCTCAGTCTCCGACGCTCCAGGGAAAACAGCCCCAGTCTGTTCAGCCTCTCCCTATAGCTCAAATCCTTCAATCCTGACAACATTCTTGTAAATCTTTTCTGAACCCTTTCAAGTTTCACAACATCCTTCCAAAATTGGTTTAAAGAAAAAGCAGTTTTACTGGAGTTGAAAGATGTTGCTGAGAAAAGAGTTGAATCTTCCTTTTAGTTTTTTTATATAAGATCTTACCAAATTGTCTCATATATGCATTGTTTTATTTGTACAGGTAGTTCTTGGATAATGTGTGTTCTGGCAACGTGATTTGGCTATAATGCTGCTGAAGAATTAGATTAGATTCCCTACAGTGTGGAAACAGGCCCTTCGGCCCAACAAGTCCACACCGACCCTCCCGAAGAGTAACCCACCCAGACCCATTTCCCGCTGACTAATGCACCTATGGACAATTTGGCATGGCCAATTCACCTGACCTGCACATCTTTGTGACTGTGGGAGGAAACCGGAGCACCCAGAGGAAACCCACGCAGACACGGGGAGAACGTGCAAACTCCACACAGGCAGTTACGCGAGGCTGGAATCGAACCTGGGATCCTGGTGCTGTGAGGCAGCAGTGCTAGCCACTGAGCCACTGTGCCGCCCCATTAGGGAACGGTATTTTTGAGAACGCTTACATGTTTTCGCATTAGCGTAATTCCAGCGGGGGATCGGTTCGTGTGCTTTGTTCTGCGCATGCGCTTATGTCCGCGCCAAAGTCTCCACACCATGCTGTGCATGCGCAATGTCAGCACCAATCTTTGTGCCATTCTGCGCATGTGCCAATGTCAGCTGCCAACAGAGCAGCTTTCTATGAGAGGTACTGTAGAGCAGCTATTTGACATTTCTTAGATATACTGTGTTAAATTTACTTCTGTTTTGTTAATAAATATGATTTCAATTTTCATTCAGGCTGTACAATTCTTTATGTTAGACTTTTAAGTAACTTTTGAGAGATTGTGAGTGATACTTTTTGCTGGTCTGCCCATAACTCCACTTTTCCCATTGAACCCATTATATATATTGAACAATTTTCTATTAAGCGATGTTTCGCTGGAACACAACTACGGTGTTATAGGAGAACTACCTGTATTTTTTTTAATTTTGTATAATAACATTCACACAAAACTGTCAATGAGTTTAAGTTGTTTACCACCACAGTAACAAGATTCCAAAAATAAAGTTTATGGTCTATCGAGCCAAGTTTCACTTCTAGTGTTACCATCAGCTGAGATCATATTAAAATCAGGCCTTTGGCTGGAAAAAAATCCATTGAATTTAAGAAGAATCTCTGAATCCTTAAAGAAATATGTACATGGATTTACTGGACATAAAGTGGGAGAGCCGTTGGGAAGTTATATGGATCAGAATTTCAAAATTGCATTGACTATTGCTAACATTTTTCTGGGAGTAGGAGACATGACAGTGCATCATAGCATCAAATCTTTGTGATGGTTACACCAAGACAGTTAGCAGATCATTGAAGGAAGAAATAAAAGCAGGACCTGAAAAGGATAAGATGCTTTGAGCAATTTCCCTGGACTAAAATTACAAGGCGGAAGCCTGAAGTTGATGTGTCACTGCTCGAATTAGCTAACATTCAGTTAGATACGAAAAACAAGACTCAGACATAACAGAAAACATGAATTGGAATCAAAGCAGAATGAAAGAGCAATGGAGAGAGTAATTGAAAGGAAAGGGAAAGAGAACTGGCCATTACAAAGCTTGAATGGGAAGGTGGGGGGAAAAGAAATGAAAGCTTAATGAAATTTTAAAGATTTCTGAATATGGAAATCACCCATGACCTGACCACACAAAATCTTAGAATAAAGATGAGGTAGCAGCTCAGAGAATGCTTCTGATTCCAAAAGTAGCTGTCAAGAAAACCTTTGGGAGAAGTGGAGCATCATGAGATGATATGGGGCTATGGAGTGCCATGAGGGTGGATAGAGGGGCATAGAATGAGAGGGAGGGTATGAAAGGCCATGGTGAAAAGGTACTCTGCATGGGGGGATGAGGCATGTAAGGGTTGAGAGTTCTCAAAGTCCTTATTCTAACTGGAAAATCGAGGTGAGGCTAATTAGTCAACCTCAGAACAATAGGCTTTGAAAATGCACTGTTTCCAGGGCTGGTGGTCCCAACTCCAGTGCGTGCACATCCCATGCCTCTCTATACCATCCCCCCTAAAAATTAACATTATGTACATCAGCACAGTTTTTCCTGTATGAGGTACAGTGTCAAAACATTTCCAGATTCTGTGCACCAGACTCCAGAGCAAACTTTTGAGACTGAATGACAGTTACCCTAAAGTTGGCTGAAGTCCTGTGGCCACAGTTCTCTCCAAATAATCCCAAACTCTAAGATTCAATGTCCAAATTATTAAAATTTAATTAATGACTCATTCAGAAGTTTCCCTGCTCAGAATGGATGAATGCAGATATTTCTGCTGCTTACAGATATTGCTGAATGTTTCACAGATTTTGGCAGTGTGTAATGCATTGGAGTCTGTCTCTGCCATCTATCCAAGATCCTCGAAGATGGTTCAGGTGTCTCGGCACAGATATAGTACCCATTCAGCACTGTTCCTAGAATAGGTGTCCAATGGTCAGTTTACTTGTTTTCTCTAACATTGCCACTGCCATTTTGCACAACAGCAAATTAACGCTTGTTCCTACAACAGGCCACCTTCATGGCTCCAAACATGTTCCTCCATAACCATGTAATTTACAGCATAGTTGGAACTCAATATCACAGCAGGTGGAACTCCTGCCTCTCCTTATTTCCAATGATGCAACAGCCCAACTGCATTTCATTGCTATCCAAATATGCAAAAGTTCAACCTTACACAACACAATATTGTGTGGCTTCGCTGTACAAAATAGCTTCCTTCACAACAAAACATAATTTGTAATATTTACTGCAATATTTTACAACTTAAAATTTCAAGAAAATTAACTAATTAACAACTAAAGAAAAATAAGAAAATATTTGCTACTTTACTATAGATGTTAACTAGCATTTTTAATTCCATTAATGTCAGCACAGTAAATAATCGCATATATCATTCTTTTAGCACGTGTTGTGGGCAGCAAAAGAAGGACAAAATTGTACAAATTCCAGCAAATTGACTGTGAACATGTTGTGAGAATTTGAAATTCTACAGTAAATTAGCTGAACTGCTATTTTTTTGAAGTAATAGCTAAACTGAATCCAAAAATTCAATTTGGACATTTTACAAAATAACTCAAATTCGGCCAATTTACGGAGACAGTGAGGTCTGCAGATGCTGGAGATCAGAGTTGAGAATGTGTTTCTGGAAAAGCTCAGCAGGTCAGGCAGCATCCTGAAGATGGGCTCTGGCCCGAAACGCCGATTTTCCTGCTCCTCGGATACTGCCTGACCTGCTGTGCTTTTCCAGCAACCCATCCTCAACTCTGAGCAACTTCAGCAACACATTCTCAATTCAGCCAATTTATGTCTTTTCAGTTTTGTTTTTAGTTCTAATATTTACATAAAATCTGTATCATAAACAAGAACATTGATTCAAAGAATTCAAAATCAATTAATTGAACAGAAAATAACAGCCAAAATTATTTAAATACATAAATTAGTATATCAAGTATGGAGAGAATAGTTTTACAGTTTCAACTTCAATTCATTCAGCACATATATTGATAACAGATATTTGCTTAACTAAAATTTATCACCTTACTGGGAATGCCACTATTATCATATTAATAAAGCATGTTAAAACATGGAGTTTTAAAACACATTGCTTGTGATTCCTCCAGAGTAGGCAGTTAAAAAAAAAGCTCCTTCTCCTCCAGGGCATAACTTCAGACAGAATAAAATCAACCCAACAATGCTGGGACTGCAGGTCCGATAGGCAGCTCAAAAGACATGTTACTGCTCAGGGCTAAGTTACTTCCAATATAACTGTCACCCACTGCAGTGTAAAATTTGTCAGGGGAACAGTTTGTTTCATTTAGTGTCAGGGAAAATCCCACATCTAGACAGCTTTTATATAAAACAGAAGATTATGAACCAGCATTTCTACTCACCAGGGTTTGTTATTGTCAAGAGGTCAAGACGCCGTTGTTGCTAAAAGACAAATAAACAGTTTGTTAGAACATATTTACTACAGAGTCTGTGGTTTTGCTGATGTTCAAATCTTTAAAGCACTGTCTATATTGCAATACATGGATAGTGCTTTTTAAAGTAAAATGTAGGCTGGTTTACAGACAGGAAAGACTATACTTAATGTTCACCTGCTGAGTGAACAGATGCTGAGATCCCACACTGCTGCTTATATGGAAGATCCACCAGTGTTAAGTGCTGCTCAAGAACCTAAGTAGCTAGCAGTGGATTTTATTCAGGCTTCAGGATCCTGTGGTGGAAATCTTGCTTCCAACAGATGCTATACAATCCGAGATCAGCAGGTGTTATATTTCAGATGGCACCAATGCGAGCAGTGGCACACTACTTGCAATGAACACTTCAAAGACATAGGATTGTTGAGAGACTCAGGCCACAGGTGCAAGTAAGGGTGGGATCAGAATCACAAGGTGGAGGATATGTGAGGGAGAGACAGAGTATCAACAACAAAGACAGTGGTTAGCAGTCAGTAACCCCACTTCCTAATGCCTGATTCCTTGATCAGTTACTGAATGTATTTGAATAAAGAATGCCTCCTGGGACCCTGTAAGCAAAGCCAACAGAGATTCTTTTCAAGGTCTCCACACTGTACTTCACTGCCTGCCTCTGGGTGAATACTAGTGTCTAGTCTTTTTGTATTTTCTATTCAACCTGTTCAGATTTGTCATTACACACCTTTGGAGCACATGGGACTTGAATATAGACATCATAGCTCAGAGGCAGGGACACTGCCATGGTGCCAAGAGCCCAAATATATTGTCTATGGGAAGAGGGCTCTTAAGTAGGCATTAATTGCTCACTTAAGGACTTCAGTTGGTGGTGTGGTGAGAAGGCCATCCATGACTCTTTTCCCTGGCCTCAATCCAGACAGAGACAGGAAGGTCATGGGTTCAACACCCAGCAGCCTCTTATTCTATTCATTGCACCTGCCTTCAAATTTGCAGCATTCAAAGTCACTATTATTTTACAAAAAATAAATCTGTCCAACCTGTTTAAAAGGAGATACAAATAATTGTCTCTCATGCTGGAGTAGAAAACGGCAGGCTGGAATTAATGTAGCCCACTACAGTGGGAAACATGGCAGCCAGGGTCATTTAATCAGGGAAAAGCTCAGCATCAATCTCCAGACAGTAGAAAAAACATACTCAATTAAATCAGGGGACAGATCAGGCTGATGCAGTGTTTCCAGCCATCTGAAGCAGCATGTCAATCGGGCTCAAACAGAAATAGAAATTGCTGGAAAATCTCAGCAGGTCTGGCAGCATCTGTGGTGAGAACAGTTAACATTTCAGGTCCTGGGAGCCTCTTCAGAATAGGAGATTACTATCCATGGGTACACCACAATTTATAGAACTTCATGGGAAAAACTGTAAGTATTATAGCTTTCCCATGCCCTCAGAAGGTTGCTCAGCAAATGCTGGCAGGTTTTACTGGTTTACCAGCTTCCATAGGTGGGTGGTTTGTTCTCCTAATCATACGAGGACCCAGTATTAGCAATAGATGTCAGGTAGTTCTTCTATGATGTGATAGTTGCGTTCTTGTGCAACCCCACATTATAGAAAAATTGTGCTTTGGAAACAGTGCTTAAAGTGTTGGTGCTGTAATTATGATAACACACATTTTAAAAGTTCATGTTTTAGAAACAGTGTCCCCAATTCATCAATTGTGTTACAGCGAATTTGCATTAATGAAATGTGTGCTTTTGCAGAATGACCTGTACATGTTGTACAATTTGGTCGATCTAGACATACAACTCCATTTTCTACGTAGCTAATATTTCATCAGAATGTATTTTTACTATAAATAACAGTACCTGATTTCTAAAACAAACTTAAACATCACTTTTTTGATAGCCAAGCTGAAAGAATGGGAAGGAAACATGACACAATTTGAATATTGATTATTGCTAAGTCAGCAGCAAAAATATCATTTATACATGAGGCAATTATGGAATGCTGCTCAAAAATAGGTTGAAGTGTGGCACAGATGAAGATGTTATTGTTGTTCTACATAATGGTCTTTTTATGGCAATTATGTGACAAAATGGGAGCTTCCAATAATTCAGGGTTTTAAAATGGGTTTTTTTTTGCATAGTGTTGCATAGACATTTCACCTGTCTGAAAAACAAAGGATTACTATCTATGAATCAGATGACAAAGATTTCATTTTGATAGCAGGGTGGTATATTAAAAATATTAATACTGAAACAGTTGTCAGGCAAATATATGATTTCTAGCTGTGGTCATGCATGAAAATAGCTGAATTGAAAGTACAATAAGGAAGTAAAATTGTTGTAGACCATTAAACTATTATCTGCCTAGATAAAGAGACTGTTAGCATCTTGGCTGCCTGACTGCTTCAAAGAAATAACTCAAGATCACAGTAAAAGCATTCACGTAACCAAAAAGCCTTCTGGTGTTCTGCAATCTAATTATTCATCCTCGTTGTTATATGTATACAAATTGTACTGTGTTCTATATTCATTGCAAAATCTATGTAGTGTCATGACTTAACTGGGAAGACTGCACCAATAATTATGCCCCACTGTTCCACAAGCCCATCACATAATGTATAAATGCACAAGATGTCAATGAAACCACTAAAATGACCAAATTATCTGTCTAACTGCTAATCCGGGAGAAAAGCAATTCACTCCAGGTTTCCTCAGTAATGGTTCAAAAATCCCCCTTTTATTGTAACATGCTTAATTTTAACAAGCGGAGTAAAATGAAAGGATTTTGAATTTATGCAATTTAAACCATAACCCTACACAAGAGACTTATGGTTTAGATGAGTGAAAAGAAGAATATAGACTGAGTAAATAAAATTCTGAAGACTAAAAGTCCAGACCCTGAGGTGCAAAGTTATTTTTCTCATGGTCTTTGAGTTTTGCAATTATGACACTGTCATCCGTGCAGTGACTGTCATTCTTAAATTCAATGGCTTATCGGGTATACTTAGATGTTTCATGCATGAATTCTTTCTTGCAAGAATTATTGTTTTTTCCTATCTTTTCCCCACATGGATACAGAAAGGGAGAGATGGATATTTCTGCCTGCAGGCTTTGTATGGTTTTTTTCACTCTGCTTCTCTTGGCACTTACACCTTTTAACCACTCTGATCAACCAAAATGAGGGCTGATATGAGGCAAAATTACCTTAATTTAAAAGTTCGAAAGTAGGCAACACTTAATTTTCTAGTTGCAAAAGCCCCCCTGATATTCTGACCTCTTATTCTTCCACCCTTAAAGAAACGGAATTGATGGTTTTAAATGCATGACATTACCAGGAAAACATTACACACGTACAACATGAAAACAAATTACTTACATTCTCACACATTCATTCCTTAAATAGGATTTCAACATTTTCTTAACATTTATTTAGACCATAAGACATAGGAACAGAAATTAGGCCATTCAGCTCATCGAGTCTGTCCTGCCATTCAATCATGGCTGATAAGTTTCTCAACCCCATTCTCCTGCTTTCTCCCCGTAACCCTCAATCCCCTTTGCAATCAAGAACCTACCTATCTCGATCTTAAATATACTCAATGACCTGGCATCCACAGCCTTCTGTTCTCAAACTCTTAATCTATTTCCATATAATCATGCCCTAGATAATACATCAACAATTACATTCGTGTTTCCAATAATATGAACATTCTTTACATTGGATGATTGAATCAATAAGTTCCATTGAAACAATCTTGTATTTTGACTCTAAAATTTCTCTATAAAGCTGGCAGGTCACAATGAGCATATTAGTGTTTCAATACAACCAAGACATTTGAAGAACCAATGAAATCTGAAAGTCTAATTTTCCAATGTAGAGTGTTTCTTCTGATATTGGTTGAATTTCTTAAAAAAAATACCCCACTGGATTCTGTATTCCTGATTCAGCATCTTGCAATAAGTCTGCACCTACTACCAAATTATAAGTATCAAATGACATTTTAAAAGATTTCATGAAGTCGGGGGTGGCCAACACTGATTTATTAGGATTACCCTCAACATCCTAAAGGCTGCTTGGCACTCTGCTGACTAGATAACCTTTGACTGCTTCCACAACAAATGTGTTAAAGTTAAAAATCACACAACATCAGATTATAGTTCAACAGGCTTATTTGGAAGTACTAGCTTTTGGAGCACTGCTCCTTCATCAGGTAGCCAGCTGACAAAGGAGCAGTGCTCCAAAAGATAGTACTTCCAAATAAACCAGTTGGACTAAAATCTGATGTTATGTGATTTTTAACTTTGTCCACCCAGCCCAACACCAGCATCTGTTAAAGGTATAGCTATTGTGCTGATGTTAAGCACTATTTTCCATGACCATGTAATCTAGTAGTGAGGATTCATCTTTTTGCCTTCAAAGCTTTTACTTCCTTAATTATGAGTAACCTTTTAATCTCATGACCATAAATCAAGTTGAATGGAGTAAATGCATTAGATTCATCTGGGCAATCTTTGGTAACAAAGAGTACAAAATCTATTCTTTGCCCAAATCTTGTGGACGTTTGAATAATAAGCCTGAATCATTGTTTGGAGAATCTGAAGGTAACTCTCCAAAACTGCTTGCGTTTGAAGATTAAGGGCAGTAGACAACAACTATTTTAGACCCAAATTGCTGATTTATGTCCTGAAAAAAATTGAACATAAATTTAGAACCTTGATCAGATTGTATAACAATTTGCAGTCCGTAAATTAATTTTTCTACTAATACCTTAGCTGTAATTGTCCTTCAAAGAATACATTTTGGAAATTGGGCTGTCATGTCCCTAAGGATATATTTCTGTCCTGCTGCATTTTCTTCACAACCTACTTACACTTAACTGAATGGTTCTTCAAAACTGGTATGGATGTTCTCGACTGCATGTTGAGGTTTTTCAACCACCTAATATATATGGCATGTTTTACAAAACTACATTGTTTCCTTATTAAGTATTGATCAAATAGAATGTCTACTTATTGATATTTGAGTTTTCTACATTCCTATATGTCCTGCCAAAAGAATTTTCTGTGCTATGCCCAACATCTCCTGACAATATTTGGGCAGTACTACTATCTGATGAACAAATGTAGATCCTTCATCTGCAGATCTCTGAGGATTTCTTCATTATCAGAACTTTGTATTTAACAATCCAGAACTCCTTCAGCCTCTACTTCGGTTTGAGTTGTTAAATTACCTTACTTAACTCGGGAAATGTTTTCCTAGCCTCAATTAACAAAAGCATGTTAAATCATTCTCTGTAATCACCTCCAACCTTAAATAAAGTTTCGGTTAGACTAACCTCTGCTTATGGTATTACTTTGAATGTCGCATTTAGAATACTGTATACAGTTCTGGTCACCACATTACCAAAAGGATGTGGATGCTTTGGAGGAGGTGCAGAGAAGGTTTACGAGGATGTTGCCTGGTATGGAAGGTGCTAGCTATGAAGAGAGGTTGATTAGGTTAGGATTGTTTTCATTAGAAAAAAGGAGATTGAGGAGGGACTTGATTGAGGTCTACAAAATCATGAAGTGTATAGACAGGGTAGATAGAGATAAGCTTTGTCCCAGGGTGAGCGAGTCAATAATGAGAGGTCGTGCGTTCAAGATGAGAGGTGAAAAGTTTAAGGGGGATATACGCGGCAAGTACTTTATACAGAGGGTGGTAGGTGCCTGGAACACATTGCCAGCAGAGGTAGTAGAGGCAGGCACAGTAGATTCATTGAAGTTGCATCTGGACAGATGCATGAGATGGTGGGGAGCAGAGAGATACAGATCCTTAGGAATTGGGTGATAGGTTTAGATAATGGATTAGGATCCGCTCAAGCTTGGAGGACCGAAGGGCCTGTTCCTGAGCTGTAAATTTTCTTTGTCTTTGTCTTTGTCTTTGAGTTGTGTTGAAAATTAGCCGTTTGATTTGCCTTAAACCAATAAGGCAACATATATTCCGACAACAATGTGGATTTTTAAAGAGTCTTTAACACTTGATAGGAGTATACTGCCATCAAGTCATTTATTGGGATAAGGAACCAAAATCTTGCTTCAAGAATTAGGTTTTAAGAAGTGCCTTAAAAAAGGAAAGAAAGTTAGAGGGATGGAGAGATTTAGTAAGGAAATTCCAGAATTTAGGACTGAGACAGCTGGAGACATGACCACCGATGATGAAGCAATTAACATTGGTAATGAAGATCAGACCACAATTAGAGGAACATAGTGAAGGTCTGTACATTTAAAAGTGCTGACAAAGATAAGGAGAGCAAAGGAAGGATTGAAAAACAAGTGGATGTTTTTTAAAAATGAGACAATACCAGATTAGGAGCTAACATAGTTAGTGAGTATAGAAATGACAGGTAAATGATAGCTGCAAGTTAGGATAAGGGCAGTAGAATGTCAAATAAGCTTACATTTTTAGATCGTGCAAAGTGTAAACTTTATTACAAATCTAATGCAGCATTTGTTTTCATCAACCTATAGGTAGTGATAGCTAAATTTCAGACCCAGCTTTGAAAACAAAATTGATTTACCCCAGTCACAATTCATTTTGGGGGATAATGTAAGGCACAAAGGTCTTTCCTAACATCTCTGACAAGATGGTGACACCAGCAAGGTAGACAGTGTTTGGGCTTCTGGGCCCGACCATTCCAGACGGACTGCTTCCTCCCTTCTTTCCTAACACTTTTTTGTCTTCTTTGTTCTTTTTTCTCTTTTACTTTATCTGCTACTCATCAAAGACAGGCAAGAAGGTGACAGTGCAGAGGAGGGTTGCCAGAGTGACACTTTTGGTGAGGCAGCAGCGTGGCCTGGCAGTGGAACCAGGAACTCCTGGTTGTGGTCTGCTCGGAGCAGGAACTCCAGGTATCAGCGCGACTATGCCTTCAAAGGAACCAAGGACTCCTATTTGTGGTATGCTCAGAGTGGGGATTCCAGCATTATTGAGGAAGCAGCCTGGTTGCAGTAGGCCCGCAGCAGGGATTCCTGGTTATCAGCTGGTGATGGCAGATCTTGGCTGTGGTCGGCCTGGAACCGGGGTCTCCTGGTTATCAGCTCGGCAGTGACAGCAGCGAAGCTGGGGGCTCCAGGTTGCAGAGTGAGTGCTGCATCAGTGGCCTATTGGCAAGCTAAGCCCAGCAACAAAGAGATGGTGCTTGAAGAATGGCGACTCCAATGTGGGTGGGTCTGGCGCAGGCAGCAGAGGGGTGACAACGCAAGTGTCCTTGTTCAGCTCACTCAGGGCTCAGGACTCAGGACTCATGGTGGAGACAGTGAAACGAAGATGGACTCTCTTTCGACTTTATCTTTTTATTCTTAAAGTATTCAAAATGGCACCAGATTGTGGTGACAGTTGAAGCTTTTCATATATTTTACTCTGTTGTTCATTGTAAAGTGCAAATAACAATATATCATTATTCATCGTCATTCATTCCAGAGCCTGCAAGAGACGCCTGTTATCTCCAATGGGAAGGCCCTTCAGGTGTTTTAGTGGCCATTGGTGAACCATCTCAGATTCAAGAATCTGGCCATCTCACTAGCCAGAAGATATCATCATGGATGGGCTGAAAATGTGTTGTTGGAAAAGCGCAGCAGGTCAGGCAGCATCCAGGGAACAGGAGAATCGACGTTTCGGGCATAAGCCCTTCTTCAGGAATGAGGAAAGTTTGTCCAGCAGGCTAAGATCAGAGGAGATGACCTGCGGGGTGCAGTGAGAGAGGGACTCACTGAAATCTTAGTAGAGGGAGGAAGAGAGCTTCTTCAAGGAAGGCATCCTTGTAAGAGGATTTGCAGTAGGTTGAAATCTTTGAGGAGAAAGTGAGGTCTGCAGATGCTGGAGATCAGAGCTGAAAATGTGTTGCTGGAAAAGCGCAACAGGTCAGGCAGCATCCAGGGAACAGGAGAATCGACGTTTCGGGCATTAGCCCTTCTTCAGGACAGCCTGCTGGACAAACTTTCCTCAGTCCTGAAGAAGGGCTTATGCCCGAAACGTCGATTCTCCTGTTCCCTGGATGCTGCCTGACCTGCTGCGCATTTCCAGCAACACATTTTCAGCTCTGATCTCCAGCATCTGCAGACCCCATCATCATGGATGGGGTCTTGTTGAGTGTAATGGCTGCAGTGGAGGAGGGTTTGCACTAAGGACATGAGGTATACTCAGTGAACTTCCCAATCCCAGTACTGGGTTCCTCAACCAGGCACTAAACACCTTCAAATGAGGAAACCCCCCCCAATCCCAGGGGAACAGTAAGTAAATTTCTGTGAATTACTTGCCATACACACGGCATGACTCAAAGTCCATCTGCAACTGAATTGATGCCAGAGGTGGCACAATGAGGACCTTTAAGTAGTCATCAATTGGTCAAAGTGTCTCAAATTTGCAGCTAGTTGAGAAGTCTAACCACGGACCTTCCTGACCCAGACCTAATTTTGATAAGGAAGACATCCTCAGAAGGTGGTGGATTCTCACACTTCACATTCTCACCTTATTAAAATCTACCCTGCCCCCCCAAACACGTCACAAGAGAAGCCTTAAAACTTCATCCATCTTGTTTGTTGCCCACATGGATCTGTCGACATGTGATTCAAGCTGCACTACAATATGGAATACTGAGAATTCACCACAAATAGTTTCTAAGTTCAAATGGTAATGCGAAATAGAATCATAGAAAATAACAGCACAGAATGACTATTTGAGAAATTTAATCCTACTTTCTACTTCTTGACCTGTAGCTTCAAGTGAACATCTTAATACTTCTTCAGGTTTCTATCTCCACTATCCTTTCACATAATGCATTCCAGATACCAATCACCCTCTTGGTGAAACAAAATTCACTATATAGAAAACATAGAAGACAGCAGCAGGGGTAAGCCATTTGATTAGATTACATTACATTACAGTGTGGAAACAGGCCCTTCGGCCCAACAAGTCCACACCGACCAGCCGAAGCGTAACCCACCCATACCCCTACATTTACCCCTTACCTAACACTACGGGCAATTTAGCATGGCCAATTCACCTGACCTGCATATCTTTGGACTGTGGGAGGAAACTGGAGCACCCGGAGGAAACCCATGCTGACACGGGGAGAACATCTTGAGCATGCTCTGCCATTCAGTATGATCATGCTTGATCTTCAAACTCAATACCATAATTTTGCCCTCCCTCTCCAGTGAGGAGCTGAATAACAGGCATCATCCATTATGACTCTATCTGCGTTGTTATAATCAGATTAAATTAGATTACCTACAGTATGGAAACACCAACCCTCCGAAGAGTAACCCACCCAGATCCATTCCGCTATCTTACATTTACCCCTGACACTATGGGCAATTTAGCATGGCCAATTCACCTGGCCTGCACATCTTTGGATTGTGGGAGGAAACTGGAGCACCCAGAGGAAACCCACGGAGACATGGGGACAATGTGCAAACTCCACACAGAGAGTTGACCAAGGCAGGAATTGTAACCGAGTTCCTGGCACTATGAGGCTGCAGTTGTTATGGTTGATTTTTTCCTGGAATGATAGGCACCTTTACAAGAGATGAAAGTGAGTGGCACAATCATTACTTTTGTTGCAAATGTGGAAGTTTCTAACTCACTGTTGGAGCACGTGAGTAGGCAATACAGAGTGTCTGCTAGAAATGTGTTGCTGGAAAAGCGCAGCAGGTCAGGCAGCATCCAGGGAACAGGAGAATCGAGGTTTCGGGCATAAGCCCTTTCCTGAAGAAGGGCTTATGCCCGAAACGTCGATTCTCCTGTTCCCTGGATGCTGCCTGACCTGCTGCGCTTTTCCAGCAACACATTTCCAGCTCTGATCTCCAGCATCTGCAGACCTCACTTTCTCCCCAATACAGAGTGTCTGCTGGGTTAGTGCTGTTGCAGTTTTGGGTGGATCAGGGTGAGTGGTGGATACAATAACAGAGCGAGAGTGAACATGAACTATTGGAGAGAAATGTTGGCATTTACACTGGCAGAATGTAGAATGGAGAAATGTATTTTTTCAGTTAGACAAGTAAGAAATTAGATATTCTGATCTGTCATTTAAAGTATAAGTAACCTACTAAGCGAATGCTTGCAGTAAGCAATGACAAAATACACCTTGAACATCTTAAAATGTGAAATCTTCTCTCAGCTATTCACTGAAAGTTCAGATTTCTTTGTAAGTGTTTCCAGTGTCTGTTGAGATCCTAACACCATAGACAAGGTAAACTTGATCTAACCAAATGGTTCCAGAAATACAGCTTACTAGAACTTGTTTTCCATTTGTGGGTTAATGAATCTCACCCTTAATTCCAAATATATTTTCCTATATCTCTCATTACTGTTAGGAACTATTCTTTGCACATTTGTCATTATATTACAGTGTGTTTGATACAAGCTAAAACTCAGCATGGCATTTATTCAATGTGAAGCTCTTGGTTTCTCATCTAATGTCTGGATGAAAATATTACACATATCACCTTTCTATCTGAACATGCATTCTTAGATATCATCTAATTTGATTCTATAGGAGTTCTACAGGACAAAATATCCATTGGTAACACAGTCAGTGACCACTTTGAAATTATCCAAAGTTCAAACAGTTGTTAGCATTTTTTTACTGTGAAAAAAACGCTTTATATAACAAACATCATCACACTACTTCAAATCAGTAATTTATTTTGGCACAAAAGGAAGCCATTTAGCTGATTGAGTCTGTGACAGTCTCCTTGATAGAGAAATCCAATCAGTTCCATTTCTCAGCTGTGTTCCCACAGCCCTGCAGGTTTGTTTCATTCAAAAACCAGTCCAATATCTTGTTGAAATTATTGATCATCTCTGCTTTCCTCACACTTGCAGGCAATGAGTTTCAGATCATCACCACTTACTGCTTAAGAATTTTTATCAAAACATCCCCTGCAAACTACTTGGCAAATCCTTAAAACTAAGTCCTCTGGACTTTGCACCTGCATCTAATAGGAACAAGTTTATTTCAGCCACCTTATTAGAATGTGTTATAATCTTGTACACCTCTAATAGCTCTCCTTCAACATCTTTTGCTCCAGGATAACCATCCAAACTTCATGTACGTTTAACACAAGTGAAAATTAATATACAATGAATATTTCTTCAAAGAAGATGCATTCATTTACTGGCAGTTTTTTAAAAATTGTTCAACTGTCTGTCCTTAGGCAAAACCTTCATACACCTAATTAAAATAGATCTTTAGCTTTAAATGAATTGTGTTGTTGATGATAGTGTATAACTTTAAATAATTTTGAGTTGAGGGCTCATGACATTTCCTTATCAAGAACAAAGAACAAAGAAAATTTAAAGCCCAGGAGCAGGTACTTCAGCCCTCCAAACCTGAGCTGATCCAAATATGCTGTCTAAACCTGTCGCCCAATTCCTAAGCATCTGTATCTCTCTGCTCCCCACCTACTCTGTCCAGATGCATCTTAAATGAATCTACCGTGCCTGCCACTACTACCTCTGCTAGCAACGCATTTCAAACACCCACCACCCTCTGTGTAAATTACTTGCTGTGTGTGACCCCGTTAAACTTTTCACCCCTCACCCTGAAAGAGTGACTTCTCGTTATTGAATCCTTCACCCAAGGAAAAAGCTTATCTCTATCTACCCTAACTATACACCATGAATTTGTAGACCTCAGTCAGGTCCCTCCTCAATCTCCTTTTCTTCTAATGAAAACAATCCTAACCTACTTAACCTCTCTTCATAGCTAGAACCTTACATACCAGGCAACCTTCTCTGCACCCTCTCCAGAGCATCCACATCCTTTTGGTAATGTGGCAACCAGAACTGTACACAGCATTCTAAATGCGGCCGAACCAATGTCTTGTACAATTTTAACATGATCTGCCAGCTCTTATACTCAATACCCTGTCCGATGAAGACAAGCATACCATATGCCTTCTTGACCACTCTATCCATCTGTGCAGCAACCTTCAGGTACAATGGACCTGAACTCCCAGATCTCTCTGCTCATCAACTTTTCCCAAGCCTCTTCCATTTACTGAATAATTTGCTCCAGAGTTAGAGTTCCAAATGCATCACCTCACATTTGACTGTATTGAACTCCATCTGCCACTTCTCCGCCCAACTCTCCAGTCTATCTATATTCTCCTGTATTCTTTGACAATCCCTTATGCTTTCTGCTACTCTACCAATCTTCGCGGCATCTGCAAACTTGCTGGTCATACCAATAGTGCCCTCTTCCAGATCATTTATGTATATCACAAACAACAGTGGCCCCAGCACTGATCCCTGTGGAACACCACTGGTCACCTTTCTCCATTTCGAGAAATTCCCTTCAACTACTATTCTCTGTCTCCTGTTGCTCAACCAGTTCTTTATCTACCTAGCTAGAACACTCTGCACACCATGTGACTTCACTTTCTCCATTAGTTTACCATGGGAAACTTTACCAAACGCCTTAATAAAGTCCATGTATAAGATATCTGCAACCCTTCCTTCGTCTATCAACTTGGTCACTTCCTCAAAGAACTCTATTAAGTTGGTAAGGCACGATCTCCCTTGCACAAAACCATATTGCCTATCACTGATAAGTCCATTCTTTTCCAAATATAAACAGATCCTATCCCTCAGTACCTTCTCCAGCAACTTTCCCACCACTGACGTCAAGCTCACTGGTCTGTAGTTACCCGGACAGGTGGACAACATGAGCAACCCTCCGGCATCTCACCTGTGTTTAAGGATGCTACAAAGATATCAGCAACCTTGAATAGATCCTATCCAGTCCTGGGGAATTGTCCACCGTAATAACCTCTAGCCTACCTAACACATCTTCCCTACTTGCGTCATACAATCAAAGACTATTTGTCCTTGTCTTGGAAATAAATGAAAAACAAACAAAATGAACAGTTCTGAAACTTGTTCTAAGAATATTTCTTTCAGCAACCATGGACCAGTCGAACCGGTAACATACCTTGTCATAATGGACATGTCAGCACTCTACGCCAGCATCCCACTCTCTCTCTCCTGGACGCCCACACATATAAGTTTATGGGGTGAATCTGTATTTGCAGAAGTATACTTCATTTTTCTCAAAAAATGCATAACCTACAGTCAATCCATAAGAGATATTATAAATTCCACTTTAGAAATTAGAAATAGAACCAGTCTGACTCAAGATGGCTACACAGATAGACTTTAACCTCAGACCTTTAATGCATTGTCTGAGCTGAGATGACACATTTTGTTAGAAAGACTGAAGTTATCTTGAGAATTTGACTCAAAAGGAATTCTGGGATTTACATATCAATGAACTGAAACTAGCAAAACCATTCTAAAAGATGAAAAACTTAATCTAAGTTTGTTTAATATATTTCAGCTGCATGACACTGTAAACTTTTGTGATAAATTCTGTGTCTTATGCTCGTGCTCTACAACCACCTGAAGAAGCAGCACTTCGAAAGTTAGTGCCTCCAAACAAATCTGTTGGAATATAACGTGGTATTGTGTGATGTTTAACTATATGAAACAAGACATGGACAACATCCAGGCATGGACTGATAAATGATAACATTCACACTGCACAAGTATCAGGCAATGGCCATCTCTACCACATGATAATCTAACCATTATCCCTTGATGTTCAAGGAACCCTCCACTATTAGCAATCCACTGATCACTATTGACCAGAAACTGACTTGAACCAGCATATAAATACTGTGACTACAGGAGCAGGCCAGAACTCTGAATTCTGTGGTAACTCCACAGAGGCTGGTATCCCTCATCAAGTCACATTTTATTTACGCGTGGAAAATCCTTGACACTGATCCAACTCTGCTTCAGATATGGGCAGTATGAAATGCACAGTAGATCACCTCTTGCACCCAGAGCATCTTGGAAGAAATGAATTCTCTTCTTGAGGCAGCATGATGTCAAGACTGCAATATCTGTCATCTCAGATTCTGAGATAAATTCAACACTTGATGGAGAGAGAGACACTGCAGGTTCCACAACAGTTGGAATGGTTATTGAGGAGCATGGCACATTTTGTTCCTGCACCATTTGCGGCTTTGCAGTTTTCATATGGTCCACATCTGTTCAGAACCATTGCACCAATCTGAACTTTATACATCACTGGACCTTTCCTCACATCAATCATGCCTCTTACCAATGCACAGATATTTCCTACATCAAACTTTGCCTCTGAAGTAAACTGCCTCTCTTGATTAGCAGCATCTTGTGTCCAGCATTGGCATTTCTGATGCTGTTTCACTCTCCCCCCCCCCCCCCCCCCCCCCCAGGTCTGAGAAGATCATATGTAACGTGGTGTGGAGTGCTCTCCCCATTAGCAACTCTGCTTGAGCTATTGCTATTGTTGCATGAGGGGTAGTCCTATAATCAAATAGGAGCCAGGACAGTTTTATATCTAGTGAAGCTGTAGGCTGTTTCTTTAATCCTGCTTCAAAGTTTGGACTGCCCTTTCTGTCAGACGATTGGATGATAGATGGTCTTGAGCTGAGCTTATATGTTGAATATCATTTGACTTTAGTAATTATCAAATTCCCTGCTGGTAAACAATGGTCCGTTATCTGTGACCAAAACTTCTGGGAGTCTGTGTATTGAAAAAGATCCACATAATGTTTCTACCATTGTCCCCATGTTTGATGAATTAACTCTATGCACGTCCAGTCACTGTGAGTGGGCATCCACAAAGACTAAGAATGTTGAGACCATCAAAATGACCTATATTGTTGACGTGTAACCGAGTCCTGTGTTTACCAGCCATTCCCACAAATATGGGGGAGCTGCTGGTGGTAATCTTTGTCCTTTTTGGCACTCTGGTCACTGCCCCACGAATGCAGCTATGTCTGCATCCAATCCTGGCCACCAGACATAATTTCTCCCAACATCTTCATTTTGGAAACTGGTGGAATGTAACCAGTATCTGGCTGCAACCCTTGCTCAGGACAATCACTCTTGCTCCCCATAATAATATGCCATCCTCTACTGTAATCTGGTCTCTCTGGGTCAAGAAAGGTTTCAAGTCTGCCAATGATGATCTTTCTGTGTCATCACCAGCCATTTCAGTGTCACCAGGACCAGATCTTTCTGAGTCCAAAGTCTAATATTGTCAACTGTGTGACAATGCTGCTCCTTTAACAAGGTTATATTGTCCTTGGCATTTTTTTCAGAGAGGTCGTAAAAGACACATACTCCGAACAGTCTGGGATTGAAGCAGTTTAGGGCCAATTTGATTATAGCTAACAGATACTGCTTCAGGTAGAAGGCTTTCAAGTTAAAAAAAACACTTGTACAATGAAAGGGGAGTGGCCAGTTCTCCCAGCTCAGATTTTCTCTGGTTTGATTTGGTTTTTGGTTTAGTCTGGCTATTCCCTGAAAGAAGCAGGTCCAGGCTGATACTCTGTCTGGCATTTCTCCTGTGTTTGATTTTACCTTTCGTGCCAAGGGTGTTTATGGGGATTGTTACAAGTATTCGGAACAGCATTAATAAGTTGGGATGATCTGTTGGGTTTTTAGATAGGTTAAGTTATTCACTATTCTGTTCTCTTTTGTTTGTGTTTCATTCAGTAATCTTCGTAAATAAATTCTGTTTTGTTTAAAACTAAGTGGTTTGACCAGCTACATCACTTCTGGGATAACTGTGTTACCCCTGCTTAAAACAACTAACAAAGTTAGGGTCTGGGCTACTTTCTTGAAATGTTTTGAGGGAGCCTGGCTGGTCCATAACAGCTGTGACTGGAAGTGTCCAGAAAATTTAAAACCATTATGTGCCCTTCCAGTGGCAGTACCACTAGTGGTGCATCTGCCAGAGGGAGGTGGCTCAATGCATCCACATTTGCTATTTGGCCTCCCAGACGGTGTTCCAACTTGTAATTACACACACTTAGTATGAGAATCCACTGCTAAATTCAGCCTGAGCTATGGGCAGCACTGCCTTGTCCTCTTTAAGTAGACTTAGCAGGAACTTGTAGTCCATTATTATTACAAATTTACATCTGTAAAGGCATTGGTGGAACTTTCTGACTCCAAATAAGACTGCCAAATCTTCCTTCTCTAGCTGGCTTATTTACACTCTGCATTAGCCAAAGTCCTGGATGCATATTTTATTGGACATTCCTCTCCATTGGGCCACCTATGAGCTAATACTACCCTAATGCCATATGGGAAAGTATCACATATCAATGCCAAATCTTACTTGCTATCATAGTGTTAATGCAAAGGTGCCAGAATGGAGAGCAGGTTATGTACGAAATTTCTGTAATAGTTCATAAGCCCAAGGTAAGACCTAACCTTTGCTACTGCTGTCGGGGCTTGGGGCACCTTTAACCACCCTTACTTTATCTTCCAACTGGTGTAGCCCAAGTGTGTCACTTGATATACCTGGAACACACATTTTTCCCTTTTAAGGTGTGCGCCCAATGAAAGACATGTTTATGTCCAAGTTCTCAAAGAGCTCCTTATTGGTCTTCCTTGTTATTAGTAGGTCATCTAGATAAATGGCGACCTGGGGTAGACCTTGTAAAATGTTCTCCCTCGTCCTTTACAAACATGCACAGGCTGATATTACCCCAAATGGCAATCTCATGTATTGGTACAAACCCTTATGGGTATCAATTGTAACACACTTCTGGGAATCCTCACCTAACTGCAATCGCAAGTACACATTGCTTATATCCAGTTTCATGAAGGACAGCCACCCCATCTTTCCAGTTTCGCATATTAATGGTCAATGTAAGTATTTATCCAGCTGCAAAAAGCGATTTACCATTTGGTTAAAATCCCCACAATGTTGAATCGACCCGTCTGGCTTCACAATCAGTAGACCAGTGCTGACCATTCTGCAAGGTTTAATGATACCTTCATTTTGCAGCCGTCTGATTTCTCCTTCTACTTTTAGCCAAAAGGGTGAGTGGGCCTTGCGTTATAGTGAAATGGTTTCCTGTTCAACATTCAAGGTGGCCTCGGATCCTTTGATAATCCCTAGACTCTCCTGAAAATCTTCTGTGCATTTAATAAGGACTTCATTTTGGGCAGCCATTTTCTCATCAAAATAATATTAAGCCAATTTAGGTGAATCTCTCTCAACCAATTTCGCCCCATCAAGCTTGGGCCGGAGCCTTTTACTACAATTAGTTGTAACTGAACTAGCTGCTTCTCATAAGAGACCGGAACCAAGGTGTACCCTTAATCTGTAAAGGTTCTCCAGTACAGGTTCTCAGTCTAGCTAAGGTCTTGCACATGCTTAAAGATCGGAGTCTAGAGCGAATTTTGAAAAAGGGCTTATGCCCGAAACGTCGGTTCTCCTGCTCTTCGGATGCTGCCTGGCCTGCTGTGTTTTTCCAGCACCACATTTTTCAACTCTGGTCTCCAGCATATGCAGTCCTCACTTTCTCCAAATTTTGTTAAAGGCAGATTCTGCGGTCACTGAAACAGCTGCACTGGTATTGATCTCTATTAGAACTGTGTGACTATTTAACCAGATGTTTACTTTGATTAGGTTTGATTTGGATATTGCTGAGCAATTTATCTGTTCCAAACCAGACGTAGGTGGACTTTCTACGGTGTGCACTCCCCTGGATACCAGCCTATGAGTTCTCTTACTCAATTTAGTTCTAGTGGGACACTTTTCCTGTCTCAAGTGTACATACCAGCAGCAACTACAAAATGCTTGCTGGACTGGACCCTAAAGAATATTTTAAGTATTTGGATGAGGCTTGACTTTATTTTGGGATTTTGCTGTGGGCTAATCGAGAGTCCATCTGTTCAAGATATGTCCTCAGCAAAGCTATGTAATTGACTTCACACAAGTGGTGTTTTTCAAGCTCAATTGGACTGGTGAGAGTGTTGACTTCCATCAGAATACCCTGCAACTCATATGCTCCACTTGCTTCATTTTCCAAAGATGAAGCCATTTATCGTGTCTGTTTGAAGTCCAGTTGGGCTTCAGCTAGTAGGCAGTTTTAGATGGTCACATCATTAATCCCACATGCCGAAGAGTCCCACAGCATTCTCATTAAGGGTTAAACCAAAATCACATGCTTCTGCCAGCCATCTTAACCTCGTCAAAAATCCCAATACAGGTTCCCCTGATTCTTGCATTGACTAGTAAAACCAATGGTGTCTCAAAATCAGAGGAGGCTTGGAAACGAAATATTCCTTAATTGATCCATCAACTCTTGAAAGGTCTTAGTGTCTGGTGTCTCAGGGAAAGTTAGACACCTAATAACCAAAAAAGGCTGTGGGTCCCCAAGCTGTCAGGAGAATTACTTGTTGCTTTTCACCTACCGAAATGTCATGTGACCAGAAAAAGTAATACATTCTTTCTACACACTGGGCCCAGTCTTGATGGCAGGGTCAAATGAGTTAAGCTTCCCAAATAATAGCATGATTCCAGAAATGTTTACCCCAATTCAAAGACAACAGTCATGAGCAAATTTCTTCAAGAGCATTCTTTACTTTCATCACCAGTGAAATAACTCCACAGAGGCCGGAATCCCATCACCAAATCACCTTTTATTTACACATGCAAAGTCCTGGATACTAATCCAGCTCTCTCCAAGCCAACTCTCAGAGTTAACAGAACGTCTGACATTTCTGTTTTTTTTTCTTTTTTCTTCAAGGAGGAGAGTCCTTGCACATGCACACACTCATACTGATCCAGCTCTCGAAAGGAAAACACCCGAGTGGCCAGTGACAAGCAGTGCCCTTAACATTGCTTTTTTTTTGGGTTTTTTTCTTTTTTCTCCTCCCTGGTTTTTTTTTATATAACCCCCACACTGCGGTAGTGCTTATTTTTTTCCCCAGCACCCATGGTGTGTGTGTGCAGGTGTGAGACACAGTGAGAGACACAAGGTGTACGAATCTTTATTCAATTTCTACCACCAGGAAGATAGGAAAACACCCAAGTGGCGACATTTCTGTGTATTTTTTAAATCTCCTGTTTATTTCTTTTATACCCCTACACTACCGCCTAACTGCGGTAGTGCTTATTTTTTTCCCCAGCACCCATGGTGTGTGTGTGCAGGTGTGAGACACAGTGAAAGACACAAAGTGCACAAATCTCTATTCAATTTCCACCACCTGGAAGATAGGAAAACACCCGAGTGGCGACATTTCTGTTTTTATCTGTCATTCAAGGCTCCCTGATTGGACCAGATTAACAGCCCCAGTCAGGTAATCCATATTCTATGAGGCCTCTCTGGGCTGACCTGATTCCAATCACTACACAATTTATGCTGGAGAAGAATAGTCACATTGGACTTGAAATGATAACTCTGTTTCTTTCTCCATAAATGCTTCCAGACTTGCTAAGTTTCTCTGGCACTTTTTGATTTTCTTTAAGGACAGCAGATGCATGGGAACACTATCTCCCCCAAGTGGAGCAAGTTCCCTTCTGAGACATACACCATCCAGACTTGGAACTATATTACCATTCATTCTCTATTGCTGAGTTAAAATGCTGGAACTTCTTTCCTAAGTACACTCTAGGTGCCCCTACACATTAAGTGCTACAATTGTTTAAGATGGCAATCCACCACTTTCAGCTCCAGTCCAATTAATGAAGGGCCTTATACTGCCCTAACCAATCATGTCCACATCCCATGAATGAATATAAATAAATAAATAAATAAATAAATAAATAAATAAATAAATAATGAGGTGTACAATTTAGATGGATCACATAAAAATATCCAACAGGTAATCACTACAAGACATTGGTGGACACGAACATTAAAAAAAAAGACACATAATACTACAAAGATACTGGCAAACCATTCTAATGAAAGAAATAGTCTATTTAAATAATTAAAATTAATGTTCCTCAATTCAATTTCCTGAAATAGAATTTAACTTGTCTTCTTTCATTTACCTAATGTGTATGCATAATTAGTTTACCTCACTAAGATTTGTAGCCTCACCTATAGTGTAGTTAATCTATTTGTTGCTCCTCAGCATCTGTCACCTTGCATCCAAAACATCTACTCCAATATGTTGAACTACATTTGCAAACATTGCATGTGTATAAGTTGTCATATTTGACATAGAGAATCTTTACAAACATTTTCAATAATAATATGTCCAGATTTGTTACAGGTTCATTATAACATAATTTTTAATATTTAGTAACTGGATAAAAAATTATCTCTAACAAAGATGAATGCTATAAATCTGACCTGAGCCTTTTTTAAAACAGGCACACTCATCAAAATGCTTACCCTTCTTATGTTTAAATAGCAAGTTCTATTTCTCATTGTCATCATTATTTAATTAATAAAATATGAACACAGGGTGATACTCCCGCAACAAAACAATAAGGCAAATTGGTGTGTAGCTCTCATTTGAAGACAGAAGATCTCAGTATTGTTAGATAGAAATTAGGCCAATTAAGGCTTTTTTTAAAAAACGTCTGTTAAAAGTAATACTTTTTAATATAAATTGCAAAGCCAAAAGTAAACATAGCTACTTCGGTAGAGCTCGATAATTTCTTCAATAATTTTATTTTTTGCTAAAAGGCACAGCACACAAATATAAGGCAATGATGTACTTCAGCATGAGAGAATCAAACCCCTTCCCACGACATTCAATGGCATTGCCATTGCCGAATCCCATATTAACAAGATTTAGGGGTTGGGGCTATCATTGATCAGAAAATCAAAGTGGACAACCATAAAAATGTTGTAGTAGGTCAGAGATCGGAAATTCTGCAGCAAGCGACCAACGTCCTAATTCCCCAAAGCCAGTTGGTTACGACTAGGCAGAAGTTGGAGTGTGATGGAATACTCTCCACTTGTCTAAATGAGTGCAACTCCAAAAACATTCAAGACACTTGATACTACCCAGGACAAAGATTGCATCACATCCACCTCCATAGCATACACTCCCTTCAACACTGATGTGCAAAAGCAGCAGTTTGCATCACTCAGATATAAGATATAAGATATCTGAGTGATACAACTCACCAAGACTCCTTCGACAACAGTTTCCAAACCTGTTGTCCCTACCACCCTGAAGGACAAGGTTAGCAGATGCAGGAGAACACCACAACCTGCAAGACCCCCCCAAGCCATATATCACCCTGACTTGGAGCTACATCGTCATTCCTTCACCATTTTGGGGACAAAATCCTGGAAATCTCAGAACCGTATTGTGGAAGTACCTACACTATGTGGTCTGATATGGTTCAAAAAGGCAGCCTCAAAGGCAATTCGGGATGGGCAATCAACAGTGGCTCAGCCAACAGTGGCTCAACTTCCACATGCCCAAGAATACTTTCTAAAAAATAATTACAGAAAATAAGTCAAAAACAAATTTGTTCAAAACTTTTGCTGAGCTACACTTTTATTTTCTAGCTGTTGCTACATAAATCAAGAGCAGTGCACAAGTTGGCAGCTTTTATTTCTTGTTCCTCCTTGGAAAAATACCTTTGAAGTGATATTTTATTTTAAATTGTATTTCTGTGTGCTAGTTTATTTGGTGAATATCTTCACTGACAAAAAAAAAATCTGGATCATTGTAACTTTGCAATGAATGTGGTCCTTGCAGGCAGAATATGGGAGTGTATTACCCAGCAAAGTAAGACATAGAAACATTAAAAGTCTTGGCCTCAACCATTTTCAGTGGCACGATGGTCCTGATGATCAGGGAGTCCTGAACCAGGGATCATAGTCTAAAGACTATCCCCAACCCATGTGTTTTTATTTTACATGCTAATCATTTATGTGGGCCCTTATCAAAAGGCTCTGAAAGTCGAAGTAAATTACAATCACTGGCTTTCCCTTATTAACTCTACTAGTTCACCTCTTCAAATAATCCAGTAAATGTGTAAGCATGATTTCCCTTTCATAAATCCATGCTGACTCTGTTCAATTCTGCCTCTGTTTTTCAAGTGCTCTGCTATTTAATTTTTTTATAATGAACTCTCACATTTCCGCACTCAGCCTAACTGGTGTCTGAGTTCCCTGTTTTCTCCCCACCTCCTTTTCTAAATTGTGGGGTTACATTAGTTAACCTCCAATCCTGAGGAGCTGTTCCAGAGTCCATACAATCTTGAAAGATGATCACTAACGCATCCACTATTTCACTTCCTTAAGTACTTTAGGATCTAGATTATTGGGTTTTAAATTAACTCCAAATCCCCACTAATACCAATTTCCACCAGTTCCTCCCCTTCACTAGACCCTGGGATCCCTAACATTTTTGGGATATTATTTGTGCTCTCATTGTGAATACAGAACCAAAATATGTATTTCATTGGTCTGCCATCTCTTTGTTCCCCATTATAACCTCCCCTGATTCTGACTGTAAAGGACCTACATTTATCTTCACTAATCGCTTTCTCTTCACATACCTATAGAGAGTTTTACAATCAGTTGGTATGTTCCCTGCAAACTTACTCTTATACTCTATTTTCCCTCCTCTTAACCAATACCTTTGTCTTCTACTGAAATCTAAATCTCCTCCAATCCAATCATCTTTTTGGCCGATTTGTATGCCTGTTCCTTGAACTACCCCTAATTTCCCTTGTCAACCATTTTTGGGCCATCTTTCCTGTTTATTTTTATGCCAGACAGGAATCAACAATTGGTGCAGTTTCTTCACGCGCCATTTTAATTTTTGCCATTGCCCTATCCACCATTATCACTTTATGTGATGTTCCTCAGTTTATCATACCCAGCTTGTGCCTCATACCATTATAGCTTCCTTTATTTAGATTCAGGATTCTAGTTTCAAAATCAACTATACCCCTCTCCACCTTAATACAAAATTTTAACAAAATCAATGTCATCTAAGGTACGTGTACCCAGGGACCTACTCCACTGAGAGCTAAAAATGGAGCATTCTTCATCAAAGATCAAGACATAGTCAACTTCAGCAAGAACGAGTACTTTGAGGATTTCTTCAACCAAGATGCAGCCTTTGATGCAAGCACTCTCACCACCATATCACTATACACCACCTGTCATCATCTGAGTGTACCGCCAACCTGCCATAAGATTGAAACAGCCATCCAACAGCTGAAAATTGACAGCAGATTGGGGTACTCACTGAAGTTCTAGAGTACGATGGACATGCACCCTTGACATGAATTCATGACCCGTCCCCCTTGTCTGGAAGGAAGACAGCATGCTGGGAGATTTCAGAGACACTGTAATTGTGACCAATCTCAAGAAAGAAGACCAATGTCGAAATTAAAGAGGGATTCCTCTACAGTCTGCCACAGGAAATGTCACTGCAGGAACTTTCCTCAATCACCTCCTCCTAATGACTGCAGAGCCCCTTCCTGAGTCCAAGTACAGCTTCCACCCATCGAGGCATAATAGACATATTTTTTACTGCGCAACAAAATCAAGATAAGTGCATGGAACAGTCTGGTCTTCATCAATCTCTCAAAGATCTTCTACTCTGTTAACAGTGAGGAGTTGTGGAGTATTTGCTCCAATTCTGCTGTCCACAGAAACTCATAACCATTCTCCTCCACCTGCTTCACGAAGACATGCGAACCATGATCCTCACCAACAGATCCACCACATACCCACTACGTGCAAACTAGGGTCAAGCATCAACACTTACTTCCAACTTCCTTCTTGCAACATCCCAACCTATTTCCATGAAGCTCCCTACGAAAGTGGAACTAATCCTACAGGACGAGGGGAAACTGGCCTCCAGACCAAAACTAAGACTCCCCCAACTTCTATAACTAAGCTGAACTATGTAGATGATACCAAGTGACAACATACTCAGGGGCTGAAGTACAAACAATTGTCAACACATTCACCAAGGCAGATGAGAAAATGGCCCTCAGACTAAACATCTGGAAAATAAAAGCTCTCTACTGGCCTGCTCCTAACATCCAATACTGACCCCAATCACCAAAATCCATGGCAAGCCCCTGGACAATGTGGATCATTTCCCATACCTTGGGAGCTTCCTCAAAATGTGACCAGACATTGATGATGAAACCCAATATCAACGCTAATGGACCAGTAAAGCCTTCAGATGCCTGAGGAACAAAGTGTTCAAATTCTGAGACCTCAAATCCAGCATCAAGCTCATGGTGGACAGAGCAGCCATGGTCCCTACCTCCTGTATGCATCAAAAACATGGACCATGTACAGCAGGCACCTCAAATCCTTGGAGAGTTATCCCCAATGTTGCCTTGGCCAAATCCTGCAAATTCACTGGCCAACATCTCCAGTATTGAGGCACTGGTTATTCATGACCTGCTGGCATGGGTGGGCCTCATTGTCTGAATGCCAGACACAAGACTCCCTAAATAAATGCTCTATTCTGAGCTCCACAATGCTAAGTGATCACTAGGAAGGCAGAAGAAGCATTACAATGACACCCTGACATCCTTCCTAAATAAATGCGTCATCCCCATTGACCCTAGGCTTCCCCTAGATCAAACTGGAAAAGAAGAATCGCAAAAGAGTTAATCATTTTGAATGTCACTGAATGGAGTATTGAAGGCCAAACACAAGGAACAGAAAGAGTGTGCAGAATCTAGAGGGTCCCATAAGAATCCAGAGGGTCCCACCCACCCATCTCCTCAAACACCACTTGCCCTACCTGTGGTAGAGTCTGTGGATCCAGGGTTGGAATATTCAGTCACCATAGAACCCATGCCTCTCCTCTGAGGGAAGGTAAGTCATCCTCAACCCTGAGCACTGTCACAGAAAACAAAATGGATACCCTAAAGGTATTCAATACATTGCCAAACAGTAAACGTGTATTAAAAGTTATAGCTCATGGAATAAAAGGGGACAGTAGCAAAGTGGAAACAAAATTGACCTGGGAATATGAAACAAAGAATAATGGCGAATGGATTTTTTTCAGGACAGAGTCAGGTTTCTTATAGGGTTCATTAAGAGGGTCAATGTGAGAAGCCTGGCTTTCTCTGGTATACATAGAGACATGATCTAGATCTTGATGTACAGGGACAATATCAAAGACTGCAGACAATACAAACTTGGTGACTTATAAACTGTGAGGATATTGTCAAATTTCAAAAGAACATTGCCAAGCTGATAGAGTTGGTGGTCATGATGCAGATGAAATTCATAACAGAGAAGTTTGAGGTAATACAGATTGGTATAAAGAACATGGAGGGACAGTATTAAATAAAGGATACTACTCTGAAGGATGCACAACAACTGAGACCTGAGTGTATATGGGCATAAGTCATTAAAGGTGACAAATCAAGTACAGAGAACTCATGATAAAGCATACATCATTCTAGGCTTTATTAATAAAGTACAAGAGCAGGAAGATTATGCTAAACTTATATAGGACACTAACTGGAGTATTGTGCATAGTTGCAAATGTGATACTTTAGAGAGCAAGTGAATGTGTTGGAAACAGTGCAGAAGAGATTTATGAGAATGGCTCCAGAGACAAAAACCTTCAGTTATGTAGATAGATCGGAGAAGTTTGGACTTTTAATCTTGGAGAGGATAAGGTGAAAGAGGAGATCTAATAGACTTTTCCACAATCATGAAGGGTCGGGACAGGGTAGATAGGGTGGGACTACTCCTGGTAGTAACAGGATTCAGAACCTGATTTGAAGAATTTTGCAAAAGAAAGAGTGTGGGGTGAGAAATTTCTTTTTATTCATGTGCCGCTAGTGTCTAGAATGCGTAGCCTGGAAGTGTGGTGGATGAAATTTCATATGAGGCATTCAAGAGGCCATTGGATGATTAAATAGAAACAATGTGCAATGTTACTGAGAAAAGGCAGGAAATGTTCTCAGAGAGGGTGTGGACACGATGAGCTAAATGGTCTCTTGCATCATAATAATTCTGTGATTCTGTAATCCTCATTCACATGATGGAGTAGCCATGCTTTTTCTTTTGAATCCTTCAATAAGAAATTCTGTCTGCAGAAAGAGACATAGAAAAGCAACAGCATCTATTTTGAGAAAGATCTGACAGCTATAATATAGGATCTCCAAGCTTGTTCCTTTATGGGTCCACCGAAACAGCAAATTGACACTGTGGTTACAAAATTACAGGGAACCTGACTTTGCCTGAAAGTCTGTGGTTTTGAGAAAATCCTTCAAACAGCCTTGACAATATTGGTTATTAAATCACTTAAACTGCAATTTAGGTATGAAGACAATGTTCCATCAGGGTCAGGCCTATAATATATATCACCCAAAGCAAGACAACCACATTAATTTTAAACTGTTTTGTCATTGTGACAATAGCATCTGTTTTCAGTGTGAGAACTGAAATAAACAATCCTTTTTATTTGTTTAAATACATGAAAAGTCTGCATTTAGTTATCAAAATCATCCACAAACTCACCAGTTTAAAAACACACACGTCTTTCTCACAAAGACTCACTGATTACAGTTTGGAAGGAGGTGAGGCCCCTAGTACAGAACTAACAAGGAAAGAGGAGTGAGTGATGTGAGGATCCTGTGACAGTAGTATCAGTAAATGGAGCAGGTGAAGTGAGGACCCTTGCAGAGAAACAGAAAGCTGGCAGTGCACCTGAGTGGTTTTAGGGAGATTAAGATTTTTTGTGTCTATACTTAAATGGGCATAAGAGTAATACAAAAGCAAAGGTCCATATTCTATTTACTAGACACGTGCAGGGAGCTCCGGCTATGATTTGCACTTTATGGGAAATCCTTGATACTCCTGGCAGTCTGGATGACCATTTGTACATGGCGTACTTCTGGCTGGAGCAGCTCCAGCGCCAGGTTTTCAACTGTATTGGGAGCACTCAAGTGTAGTGGATAGTATGTTTCAGGGTGTGGTTACCCTGCGGCTTAAGCAAATACAGATGGAGAGGGAGTAGCTGACTGCCAGACTGAAATAGGGGACCAGGTGGGTAGACAGAGAATTCCCCAAGCGCATCTCACTTGCAAACCGTTTTCTGGTCTTAGAATTAGTGACAGTGCAGGCTTAACACTTAACATATTTTGCTCTGTATAAGAATTCTGCTATCACAGTTTTTGACTCAGTTACTATAGATCAAAAGAATCTCTACAGTGCAGAAAGAGGTCATTTGGCCAATTGAGTCTACACTGACCCTCCGCAGAGCATCCCACACAACTTCCTACCCTATTCCCATAACGCCGCATTCAACCAACATAGCTGACATCTTTGGACTGTGAAAGGAAGCCAGAGTACTCAAAGAAACCCATGCAAACACAGGGAGAACATGCTAACTCCACACAGACACCCAAAGTTGGAATTGAACCGGGTCCCTGGAGCTGTAAGGCAGCAGGATATCTGTCCCATTCTTGTCAGAACAATTTGAGGAAGGGTTCCTAAAACAGACGTTAGGATTCCCATTCAAGGCCCAATGTTTGTTTAATGGAATCCATCAGAAAATAAGAGAACAACCTTAGAAAGGTAGTTCTACAGCCTCACTGATTTCATCTAAAATAAAAATAAACATACAGTGGTAGTGAAATAATGTTGTCAATATTCGATGTCAGCTGTGCAGCTGTAAAATATTCTTAGATGGAGCATGAATTTGTAAGGAACAAAGTACAGCAACACTTGTACAGTACACCCATCTCCCATAAAAAAGTGGGCAGCACGGTGGCACAGTGGTTAGCACTGCTATCTCACAGCGCCAGAGACCTGGGTTCAATTCCTGCCTCAGGTAATTGTGTGGAATTTGCACATTCTCCCTGTGTCTGCATAGATTTCCTCCAGGTGCTCCGGTTTTCTCCCACAGTCCAAAGATGTGCAGGTTAGGTGAATTGGCCATGCTAAATTGCCCATAGTGTTAGGTGAAGGGGTAAATGTAGGGGAATGGGTCTGGGTGGGTTGCTGTTCGGAGGGTCGGTGTGGACTTGTTGGGTCGAAGGGCCTGTTTCCACGCTGTAAGTAATTAAACTAATCTAAAGTAACACTCTATGGGAGAACTGGTTAAGGTCAGATTGCTCATTTGGAAAAAGAATTAATTAATGTTTGGAAAATTAAAAATAGTTTTCTGCTCTGCATTGAATTTTCACAGATGTTTAGTTATCATACGTCAATAATCTTTATTCAGTCCAAAAATTTCTGTAACATATTGTTCTGATCAAACTGCTATTAGAGTTCTAGAGAGGATTTGTAGTTCGGGTTGTGGATGAGGTTATGGATTTATTCTCCAAGCTGGTGTGATTTTCTGCAAAGGTTTTGTCGTCTCGCTAGGTGACATCATCAGTGTGCCTTTGATAAGGTGGTAGTAGTCTTTCCCACCTGGTATTGATATGTCTGTGTTTGTTGGTACTTCTAGTTCAGTATCTAAGTGGTTTGAATACGGACCCCATACACAAACCACACAGATACAGAACCGGAAGCACCAACAAACAGACATATAAATACCAGGTGGGACAGATCACCAACACCTTACCAAAGACAAACTGATGATGTCGCCTAGCGAGACGACGAAACCTTTGCAGAAAAACACACCACCTCGGCGAACAAATCCACAACTTCAAATTGCTATTGTGAAATGGCATCAAGCATATTAGGTCATTTGCCGATAATATGAACTCTGTTTCTCCATAATTGCTACATCCACTACTCCTTGCAGAGATAGGACCAAATTTTGCGACAGTGAGGCAAAGATGGCATGCACCATAGTTTCAGTACTACTAAGAGTTGTTAAAATTACTGAAAGTCTACATTAGAATGGTGCTGGAAAAACACAGCCGGTCAGGCAGCATCAGAGGAGCAGGAAAATCGATGTTTCAGGCAAAAGCCCTTCATTCCTCATGAGAGGCTTTTGCCCGAAACATTGATTTTGCTGCTCCTCGGATGCTGCCCGAAACATTGATTTTGCTGCTCCTCGGATGCTGCTGTGCTTTTCCAGCACCAATCTAATGTAGACTCTTTATTCCAACATCTGCAGTCCTCACTTTTACCTAAAATTACTGAAAGGCCAAGCGAAGACAGTGCCAGTGGCACTGTAGATCATAAATTAACTGCCTTCTTTCAGGATGACACCATTAAAGTTCTCACCAGTGGTCTTACTAGTGCATGTTGCTATCCAAATTAGGTTGTAGGTGCCTACATGGGAATGAAGCAGTCCCAAGCCATGCCATCGAGATTCTTATCTGCTGCGATTTCTACAAGGCCATCTGCACTCTCAGCTAGTGAAAGGCTGCAAACTTTCACCAACCATATTCTAACCAGTGGGTTAACAATATAAAGGACAAGCACAGCAGGCCAGGCAGCATCCGAGGAGCAGGAAAATCGACGTTTCGGGCATAAGCCCTTCTTCAGGAATGAGGCTGGTGTGCCAGGTGGGCTGAG
>NC_057720.1:44487870-44604875 GCF_004010195.1 Chiloscyllium plagiosum | reverse complement strand
CCTCCTTCCACCTATCGTATTCCCAGCGCCCCTCCCCCAAATTCCCTCCCTCCTACCTTTTATCTCAGCCCGCTTGGCACACCAGCCTCACTCCTGAAGAAGGGCTTATGCCCGAAACGTCGATTCTCCTGCTCCTCGGATGCTGCCTGGCCTGCTGCGCTTTTCCCGCACCACACTTTTCAACTCTGGTCTCCAGCATCTGCAGTCCTCACTTTGTCCCAATATGAAGGACAAGAATGATGTGGTGAACTGAATTATTTTATGGTCTTCTACTTCTGTCCATAACAAAAGTGACTTTTTAAAAATAGTGCTGGTGTATCTCCCCCCTCCTCCCCCCCCCCCCTCCTCCCCCTACCCCCGCCTCCAAACCAATTGTTTGTGAAGTCTAACTTAACTTACTATCAACGAACTTTCTTTCAGGTTAAAACATAAAGCATAGTTTATTCAATCAATCTGAGCAATAGTTCACAACACATACACACTAACATTCATATCAAGATGAAAGAAGTGAAAGGAAAGAAAATAAATTACAGTTACAAATAATTTAAACAAAGATATGGCATGGGTTAAAGTCCAATAACTCAATGTCCAGTGCATTCCTGCAGTTGACTACTCTGGGAAATACTCTTTTCGAGAGGAGCTCAGATTCATTTGAAGGCATAGCAATCTGATTCTTGTACACTGGGAATTAGTTCGCTTTTCAGGCAAGTTACACGATACTTCCTGGAAATCAGAATACAACACAGGTTGAGACTAGAGGTAGGCTCTAGTTGAGCCTGAAGCTGCTAGTGCCTGTTTCGATGTCTAATACTAGTCTGAGGAAAGAGTTCAAAGCTGTTATTCAAAACTCAACAATTTCAGTTCCATGACTGGATTGCTGGATCAGTCAGTTCTGATTTTGATGCATCTGGTCAAACCATTGTATGCTGTGGAACATAGCTGTGGGGCTATCTTAGTCACAATGAGCATGACTCTCATTGCATGCCTATTGCCCTGATGTGGCTGTGTTGTGAAGGGTAGTCATAAACCACCTGCAGACATATGTACAGCTGTGTACTGGTTCCTTATGCTGCCCCGAAAAAGCAGGGATGGAAGATCAATCAGGATGATGGCATCATGATTAGTGACAAGATTGTGAGCCTTAACCAACATGGCGATTTTAGCAAACCAACACTACTAAGGAGTGATGCCTTTTGGGATTTCTGTAACCCACTCCATTGTCATGAAAGATCTACAACGCTATTCACATGCAGTTGATGACTTCCTACACCACTGGGAATCCCGCTATCCCTGCAAAGCCACATCCCTGCTTCCAGACACAAACAATGGGCTGAACTTTAGCAAAAATTGGCAAAATGTCAATTTCAGTGAGTTTTCCTTGAGGAGCTTGAGCAAATTATCTCATGGCAATCTCCATGGCTCACCTCATCAGGTATCCAACACACCTCCGGGCAATGATGCCCATTGTATTATGTGCTCAACAGTGGTGAATGTATTTTCTGCTTGTAGGACCCTCCAGGCTTTGTGCAGGCAGCACCATATTTTAAGCTTAGTTATACACCAGGTCAAGCATTGCCAGTCAGAAACAGCCCTTCAAAGTAGCTATAATGGGAGTGAAATTTTAAATAAAATTGATTGGAAATAGACTATTGCAGTTGTAAATATATTGCTACTTCTTAACATAAATAAAAAGGAAGAGAGGAGGCAACAGGTAACCAGAGATGAGGTGAAAGTGACAGCCTGTGACATCAAGGCTGCATTTGACTAAGAGTGGATCAAGGAGCTCTAGCAAAGCTAGACATAATGGGAATCAAGGCAAATCTTTTAGCGGCAGGTTAGAAAACGATGTGGTCATTGGTGGTCAGTCATCCACTTCAGGACAGTTCTCTAGTACTTCCTCAGGAGATTATCCTAGGCCCAATAATCTTCAGCTGCTTCATTAATTACCTACACCCCCCGTCATAAGTGGGAATGTACACCAATGATTACAACAAGTTCAGCACCATCCAACTCCTCAGATACTGAAACAGCCTACGTTCAAAAGCAACAAAATCTGGCTAATATCCAGGCTTGGGCTGACAAGTGGCAAGTAACACTCACACCCAACATATGCCAGGCAATGGTGAACTCCAGTAAGAGATATCTAAACAGTGCCCCTTAACATTCAATGCTGTTATCATCACTGAATTCCCCTACTATCAACTTCTTTGGGCTTACCATTGACCAAAATCTCAAATGGACTCACTACAAGAGTAGTCAGAGGCTCGGGACACTGTGGCGAGTTCACCCTGGCCCTCAAAATCTATCCACCTTCTTTAAGGAACAAGACAAGTGTGTGGTGAATACTCCTCACTTGGCTGGATGAATGCAGCTCCAACAACATGCAAGAAGCTTGATATCATCCAGGCCAAAGCAACCAGCATGATTGGCACCACATCTATAAAAAACATCCACTTCCACCCTCCACCACCAATGCTTAGTAGTAGTAATGTGTGTCCTACATAAAACAGGCAGAAATTCACCAACATTTTTTTTTCTAGTGACAGATATTGTATTTATTTTACCCCTCCTCTTTCATCTCTTGATTATCAAGTATTTTTGGAATGGTATTAGAGTCTTCTACTGTGAAGACTTGATGCAAAAAATTTATTCAATACTTCCATAATTTCCTGGCTTCCCATTCCATTCTTCCCCATCCTTATTCTCTAAAGGGCTTGTGTTCACTTTTGTTTTGTTCACTCATGGGACGCGAATAGCATTTATTGCCTGTCCCTAGTTGCCCTTGATAATATGGTGGTGAGAGAACAAAGATATATTTCCAAGTCAGGAAGCTGAGTGACTAGAAAGTGGAACTTTCAGGTGGTGCTGCTCAAATGTATCTGTTGCCTTGTCCTTCTAGATGAAAGTGGTTGTGGAGTTGAAAGGGGCTGTCTAAGGCAACAAGTAGAAGGCTGGGATTTGTGATAAAGGGGACATTTTTGGGATGCCACGGGGATGAGTGTTGAGACAAAAATTATTTACAATATATGCAAATGACTTGGATGAGAGAAGTGAATGCACTATTACCAAGTTTGCGGATGACAAAAAAAAGAGATTAGAAGGCAAGTACTGAGGATGGTACCAGGTTGTTACAGAGGGATAGAAACACATTAAGTGAGTGGGCAAAGTAAAGCAGATGGAATTTAAAGTCAGACATATGAGGCTATCCACTTTGGCTGGAATAATAGAAAACTGAATATTACTGATTGTGGAAAGACTGCAGAAAGCTGCAGTACAGAGTGTTTGGAAGTCCTTGTGCATGAACTACAAAATGTTGAATACACGTGTAGCAGATAAAACAGAAAGCAAATTAAATGTTGGTCTTTATTGAAAAATGAATGGAGTACAAAAATAAAGAAGTCTTGCTAAAACTATACAAGGCATTAGTTAGACCACTGACAATGCTGGAGAAACTATGTGAGGAATAAGACACTGATCAGAGAGAGGGTAGGGTGATCAGGGATAGTGGAAGGAACTGGAGCCTAAAGAGGTAAGGGAGGCCCTAAATGAGTTTTTTGCTTCAGTATTCAATAGAGAGAGGGACCTTGTTGATAAAGGGAACAATGTGGTCCAGATTATTAGGCCTGAATATTAAGGAAATGGAAATGCTGGAAATTCTGGGAAGCATCAAGGTAGATAAGTCCTCAGGGTTGCACCAGATATATCCAAGGTTACTACAGGAAGCGAGGAATGAGTTTGCTGTGCTTCTGGCAATGATCTTTGCATCCTCACTCTCCACGGGAGTAGTACTGGTTGATTGGTGAGTATTGTTCCTCTGTTCAAGAATGGGAATAGGAAAATCCCTCAGAATTACTGACCAGTCAGTCTCATGTCTGTGGTAAGCAAGGTACTGGAAATAATTCTGAGAGATAGGATTTATGACTATTTGGAAAAACATAGTTTGATTAAAGATAGTCAGCATGGCTTTGTGAGGAGCAGGTCATGCCTTACAAGCCTTATTGGGTTATTTAAGGATGTGATGAGACACGTTGATGAAGGTTGAGCAGTGAATATGGTGTACATAGTTGCAGCAAGCTATGTGATAAGGTTCCCAACAGTAGGCCCATTCAGAAAGTTAGGATGTATGGGATACAGGGAAATCTGGCTGTCTGGATACAGAATTGGCTGGCCAAAAGAAGACAGCGAGCGTTAGTGGATAGAAAGTATTCTGCCTGGAGGGCGGTGACCAGTGGTGTCCCACAGGTATCTGTTGTTGGGCATCTGCTCTTTGTAGCTTTTACAAATGACTTGGATGAAGAAGTGGAAGGGTGGGTTTGTAAGTTTGCTGATGACACAAAGGTCGGTGGTATTGTAGATAATGTCGAGGGTTGTTGCAGGCAACATCAAGGTATTGACAGAATGCAGAACTAGGCTGAGAAGTGGCAGATGAAGTTCAATCTGGATAAATGCGAACTGATTAATTTTGGGAGGTTGAATTTGAATGCTGAATATAGGGTTAAAGACAGGATTCTTGGCAGTGTGGAGGAACAGTGGGATGTTGGAGTCCACGTACATAGATCCCTCAAAGTTGCCACCCAAGTTGCTCGGGTTGCTAAGAAGGCATATGATTTTTTGGATTTAATTAACAGGGGCTTTGCTGCAGCTATATAAAACCCTGACTAGACCACACTTGGAATGCTGTATCCAAATCTGGTTGCCTCATTTTGGAAGGATGTAGCTGCTTTAGAGAGAATGCAGAGGAGATTGTCTTATGAAGATAGGTTGACTGAGCTAGGGCTTTTCACACTGGAGAGAAGGAAGAAAGAGACGTGACTTGATAGAGGTGTATGGGGCAATGAGAGGCATAGATAGACATTTCCCTAGAGAAAAAAAGGCTGAGACGGGGATCATAATTTTAAGGTGATTGGAGGAAGAAACAGGGGAGATTTCAGAGGTGGGTTCTTTATGCAGAGAATGGTAGGTACGTGGAATGCACTGCCAGCAGTGGTAGTAGAGTCAGAGGGACATTTAAGCGACTGCTGGACAAGCACATGGATGGCAGTAATATGAGGGGTATGTCGGTTAGGTTGATTTTAGATAAGGATAAATGCTCAGCACAACATCGTGGACTGAAGTTCCTATACTGTGCTGTACTGTTCTATGTTCTAAACTCGACAGGTCTGGCAGCAACTGTTGTCAGAGAAGCAGAGTTCACATTTCAAGTCAAGTCTGGTATGACTCTTCAGAACTGAGAAGAACTAGTTAGACCACACATGGAATACAGTTTTGAATCCCTCAGATAACAAAAGATATACTGCCATTGGAGGTATTCCAGAGAAGATTCATTAAGCTAATTCCAGGCATGGGGGAATAGGAAAAGCAAAGAAACAATAAACAAAGAAGTTATATTCACTTGTGTGATTAAACAGGAGCTGCTTCCCTTTTGACCAGCAACAAATTTATATTGAAAGAAATGCAAGAAATGATGACACCACCCAACTCACATCTAATGGAAGCAGATGTCCCTTTAGTCCTGTCCTGCACCTGAATGCATTGCTCTGTCATGGTGAAGTTCCTCTCACACCACATCCTCATTTCCCCCCTCAGACGTCTGCTGCTGCTTTCCCAGCTGTTTAGTATCCATCACAGCCCTATCGTTGCCCACTTCAATTGTGCAGAGCATAGAACTGTTTAACTTTATGGTAGAATTTATCTGGATTCTATTAAACACCACTGCCTCCCCTACCCGCCACCCCCCTGACTAATCAGTCATCTCAGCTCCAGGATATCCCTCCCAGAGTTCATCAGGGTCATGTTGTAGCCAAACCATCTGCTTCATTAATAACCTTCTCTCCAAAGTAATGTCAGAACTACAGAGGTCCACAAATGATTGCACAATGTTCTGCACTGTAGTGATTGTAACAAGGTCAGCTAGGTGAACCTCACAGAATATAAGTTCCCTGATTAGGGCCATTAATTTGGTACAATCACGGAGTCTTGGCTGACAGATATAAACAGGAGTGTCAGAGGTTCTGTTCCCTCTGAGGTAGCTGGATCAGTTTTAAATGACTTGAAAAATAAAGAGTGACTTGGTGACAGAATACTGGCCTCGTGGAGTTATTTCAATGGCGATGAGAGTAGGATTAATGATGAAACCATGCAAAAGCACCTACTTACTGAAGCCCAACTGTTCTTCAAACAGTCAATACTAGCTTTATTATTGGAAAATGCAGCAAGTGGAGCATACAGTTTGAGGGTATTCCAATTGAAGTGGATATCCTCGCCAGTCTAACTGAGCTTGGGGAACACCACTTAAGTGAAGGTAATTGCATAGAATCACTCAAGACATATCCCGAACGCAGAGACTCTAAGTCAGCCCACAGGAAAACCCCAAAACAAAGCCAAGCCTCAGCCAAATGATTACAATTTTCTTCAGGATCCAGGCTGACAAGCCATTGTAGTTGCTATCAGTATGCAGACTCAAGACAGCAAAGGAGTCCCACTAAACCTAAATTGAATAACTGAAATCCATAGGCCTGTTTCCAAGAGAGTGCACACCATGGAAAGGCCACCAACATATGGATTGGAACAGTTACATTGCTCAGCAACGTCCAAATCAAAACTAATATAAATAAACATCTAGTTAAATGGTCACCTGGTTCTAATGGAGATCGATACTGGCATGGTCATTTCAGTGATCGTAGAACCAGACTTTAACAAAATTCTGGATTCCAACCCTTAAGTTTGGGCAAGACCTTGGCTACACTGAGAACCTATACCGGGGATCCTATACAAATTCAGGGTACAAGTTTGGTCTGGTCTCTTAAAAGAAGCAACTGGTGCAGTTACCACTAATTGTAGTAAAAGACTCGGGGCCCAACCTTGATGGGGAAAAATTGGTTGAGAAAATTCATCTTGATTGGCTCAATATCTTTCAATTAGAAAACGGCTGCCTGAGTAAATACACAGAAGTTTTCCAGAAGGTCAAGGGACTATCAAAGTGTAGGCCACCTTGCATGTTGACCAGGAAATAATTCCACGATTCTGCAAGACCTGTCCAGTATCACTTTCCTTATGGGCAAAAGTACAAGCAGATATCAGAAGGCTGGAAAATGAGGGAATCATCCAATCACTCCAGTTTGCAGAATGGACAGCACCGCTCATGCTAATTGTGAAGCCAAATGGGTCAGTTTGCTTTTGTGTGGATTTTTAACAAATGGGAGACAACTTTTCATAGCTAGATAAATACGCAATCCCAGCATTGAGGATTTATATTCAAAGCTAGTGAGTGTAAGGGGTGGGGTGGGGGCAATGGCGGCAGAGGACTGCCCTACATGAAACTGGACATGAGCCATGTGTACTTGCAATTATGGTTAGATGAGGTTTCTCAAAAGTATGTTGCAAATAAGACCATAAAAGTTTGTACTATTACACAAGATTGTGCAAGTTTTCAGCAGACAATGGAGAACACTTGACAAGGTCAACTCCAGATTACCATTTATCTAATGACAAGCTAATAACAGGGAAGGAGCACTTAGAGAATGTGGACATAGTTCTTAGAAGTTTCCCCAAGACATCACATGCCTTAAAAGGGAAAAATCCATGTTCTGGGCACCCCAAGTGACCTACTTGGGCGACAGAGTTGAAAAGATCGGTTATTCTTAATAGAAGATAAAGTGAGGGCAATCAAAGGCTTCTATGTCTGTGCTAGAGCTTAGGTCTTTTCTTAGGCTGGTGAGCTGTAATGTAAAGTTCATACATAACCTGGTCTCCATCATGGCACCTTTGCATCAACACTTTAAAAAGGGTCAGCCTTGGAAATGTTGAATAACCAAGCCATAGCTTTCATGGAAGTGAAGAAAATGATCACCTTCAAGTGAGAGCTGATGTTGACTTGCAAAGCATTCCCGTATGGCACCGGGGTTGTATAAGTCATAGGTAGTCCAATGCAGAAGAACTCTTAATAATGCATGTATTCAGGATGTCAGATAATGCAGAGCATATACACATCCAGATAGAGAAGCAAGGTTTGGCAGTCATTTTGGAGTCAAGAAGAAAAATTTGGAATAATAACAGATCACAAACCCCTGCTAGGTCTACTTAAAGTGGACAAGACAGAGCCGTCCATAGTTTCAGGCCAAATTCAGTGGTGGGCTTTAATACTAAGTGCATATAATTACAGGTTGGAACAACATCCGGAGGACCAAGTAGCAAATACTTTAAGCAGCAATCCACTGGCAGACACTGCCGGTGGTACCACCACTGGAAGAGTCTGCAATGGTTTTAAATTTTCTGGACATACTTCTAGTCACAGCTGACAATATCAGTCTTTGGGTGTAGAAAAATCCAATCCTGGCAAAACTGAAACAGCAGGTGGTGATAGAGGAAGCTAAAAGGCCGACATAACCGGAACTGAAACCTTTTTGGACCTGAAGAGACCAGATCATTTTAGAGTACAGCATATTGTTTGGGGATCAAGAATGATTGTCCCAAGCAAAGGTTGTCACCGGATACTGGCTGAACTCCACCAGGGTCATCTAGGGTTTTCCAAAATGAAGATGTTGGCAAGAAATTCTGTCTGATGCCAGGATTGGATGCAGATATTGCTGCATTGGTTGAGTAGTACCAACTAGAATGCCAACAAGAACAAATATTATCGCCAGCAGCTCCCCGACTTTCAGGAGAATGGCTGGGTAAACCCTGAATTTGATTACATGTCAAATATGCAGGTCCTTTCATGGGCTAACTGTTTTAGTCATTGTGGATGCTCACTCAAAGTGGCTGGACCTGCATAGAGTTCGTTCGCCAAACATCGGGATGATGACAGAAAAACTGCAATTCCTTTTCAATACATGGGCTCCCGGAAGTGCTGTTCATAGATAACAGGTTATCATTTATCAGCATGTAATCTGAGTAATTCCTAAAGTCGAATGGTATTTATCACGTCAGGACAGCTTCATACCACCCACCATCCAATCATCCAGCAGAAAGAGTAGTCCAGGTTTTGAAGGCAGGCTGAGAGAAACAGCCTATAGCTTCACGAGATACCAAACTGTCCCAGTTCTTACTTGATTATAGGACTACCCCTCATGCAACTACAGGGATCGCTCCAGTAAAGTTGCTCATGGGAAGAATACTCTGCGCCAGGTGAAATCTAAACTTCCTGGACCTGGGCGGGAGGGTGAAACAGCATCAGGAACGCCAATGCCAGACTCAAGATTCCACTAAGCGAGAGAGAGAGAGTTTACTTCAGGGAATGAAGTTAGGTGCACAAACCCTGGGAATGGCCATGCATGCGGGAACAAAACGTGCCAGGCTCCTTGATTGACTTTCCGATTGATCTGGAACCTGTGGAATCTGTGGCTTTTGCCCGAAACATTGATTTTGCTGCTCCTCGGATGCTGCCTGAACTGCTGTGCTCTTCCAGCACCACTAATCCAAAATCTGGAACCTGTGGGTTCTACCTCCCCGTCAAGCCTTGAAGATCCCTCACAATCTGAAATGAACATGGTGGATGTCACCATCTCGACGTCTTTAATATCTGAAGAGGAAAATGAATTTTTTGCTGGATGCTTGGGGCGCAAGAATTGAGCTACTGTTGTTACACACTGCCTGCATCAGGGACACAGTTGGAGGAACCTGATCCAGTGCTAAAATGCCCCAGAAGGAGCTTCAAAAAAAAGACTGGCCTATGTGACACCCTGTGCTAAAGAAATCAATCAACAAGGGACAGATGTAGTGACTGTAACTGGGCCAGCCAGGTGGACCGCATAGAATATAGTTGGGGCTGTTAATCTGGTCCAATCAGGGAGTCCTGGCTGACAGATATAAACAGAGTTAAAAATCACCGAGGAAGCTGCGCTGCGAAAGCTAGTGCTTCCAAATAAACCTGTTGGACTATAACCTGGTGTTGTGTGATTTTTAACTTGTCCACCCCAGGCCAACACTGGCACCTCTGAGATATAAACAGGAGTGTTAGAGATTCGATTCACTCTGAGACAGGCTCTAAGGAAGCTGGATCAGTGTCAAAGACATTCCACGAGTAAATAAAGGGTTACTTGGTGATGGGATACGGGCCTCTGTGCAGTTATTTCATGCACTATTTGCAACTTCTGATACAAATGCATCAAGATTAGGTCAATGCCCAAGTTTGTGCTGACAAGTGAGAAGTAACTTCCCCAAGATGCAGCATTTCTTGAAATAATCCAGCAACTCATTACAACGTCTCCAATTTCCATGAACTTTGCAATTGCAGGAATAAGTGCAAGTCGGATAGCTGACCCTTTTCACTAATGGGTGTGGGCTAAGGAGGAGGTCTTCGCCATTCAGTTCAATGCATGTGAATGATTAACACAATTTTCAGTGGACAAGTTCCAAAGGTGGCTGTCAAATCAGTTGTTTGATGTGTACTCATGGTGCTGCCATGCGTTTGATTTCTCTAGCACAGGGTATCACAGGGCTTGCTTTGGAATGGTGGTGTGTACAATTTCTGGCTTTTGGGCTTCTGAAATGCTGACATCAGCAGTGCTATGGAGTCCAGATTCATGGCAAAAATCTTCCACAACAGCACTTAACCAAATCAGTTGAAGATTACCTTTAAATGCAGTTGAAATAACTGTGACCGAGCTTGCAGTGCTCATGATTTGCTCAATTTCACTGAAAATAAGGTGGTATGAAAATGAAAATGATTTCTGGCAACTTTCGTCAGTGAAACTTCCTTCATCCAAAATTGATTAATCACATTCGAATGTCAGCTATGGTCCTCCTTGCTGCATTGCCTTTATAATTCAGATGATATCCAAAGTATGTGGTTGGTTAACTCAATTGGCTGGATGGATGATGTGCAGTGCAGAATGATGTCAACAATGTGGGTTCAATTTGTACACTGACTGTGGTTACCATAAAGGACTCTCCTTCTCAACCTCTCCCTTTTCTTGATGAGTGGTGACCCCCAGGTTAAGCCATCACCAATTGTGTCTCTATCTAATGAGAGAGCAGCTTTATGGTCTAAGAAGTCTAGGGCAATGGAAGCAAAAGCCACCACGTGACCTCTGACATTCTGAGACCACATTAGAATAATACAGTGGCAAACATTAATCAGTATCAGGCTGAGGTTTATCAATTTCAGCAGGGTTGAGTTTTGCAAGTGGGAGTTAGGTAAACTAACAACTTGCAATGGACTAGAACGTACAAGAATTTACTCTGGGTACTGGTAGGATGCTGAGGAGAGTGTAGGGAGAATGGAGGGCAAAAGAATAAAAAAATTCCGATGCGATCTTTCAGCAACCTCTGCTGATGTTCGGGTTGCTGTTATTGCTCCACCCACTTATGTCCCCTCATTGCATATTCAAGCACACTTCTGTTTGTTGCCTACTTTCCATGCAAGCAATAAATTCATCATAACTGAAGTCTAAGCTGACAAGCTATCTAAGAATTTGAAAATGCATTTGTCTCAATGTAGCTGACACTACAGATAGAGCCATGGATGAGAGGAGAAGGGAACTAGCTGTGCATGCTCAACATGTAAATTAAATACACATAATTAAATCAGACATGCAAAATTAATCTTCATCAAAACACTGGAACAGTCAAAGGAATTTTTTTTTTTCAAAACTGCAATGCAAATGCATATATAAATGCATACAAGGACCTAATGATTTTATTGAAGTAAACTGGTTCTTAAATTATTCACTGGTGTAGTCATAGACATCCAGTGACAAGCCTCCAATTGGAAGTCAATCGGAAAGACAGTCTGCAATTATCCTATTTTAATCCTGGACCTAACATTTAAGCATATATGACAGTCTAAGCCATTGACACTTTCCATGGTACAGCATCCATTGCAATTAGCATTCCTGCATGTGGAATTATGGTGCCACTATCTCAGGTCCATTTCTTCTCTAGGGATACTTAAACTACTTTCAGTAAAATTACAAATAGATGCAGAATGTAAAATATTGTTGAAGTTTCTGTAAATCAACAGGAGAGTCTCCATTGTTATGCTATGTTTCATGCTTCTGTGTACTGATTCAGATACTCTGAAGCGCTGTCATCCAAATGCAAAACAAAAAATGTGTAAATTTATCAAATAATCATTTTGTTCATTTATAAACATATTCATTAATCACAATTCAATGTCAGTTACTGTTCTCCTTGCTGGCACTGCCTTGATAATTAATTAGAGGAAAATAAAAACTGATGTTACTGCAATTCACAATGATCAGGATTGTACAAATTGGCAAGTAAATTATTTAAAGTGGAAGTGCCAAATCATAGAAATAAAAATTGAACAACAGATGTGAAACAGGCTGCAATTCAAAATCACCAACCTTACACTATTGCAAAAGGTCTAAATTACAATGCAGAATTAATTCGCTATGTTACAATTGTGCGTCTGATGGCACAAATACATTTGAAGGGCTGTGTCTTATTTTTGGATTATATACAAGATTTTGTTAGATTCACCATCATACTGCATCCCATAAACAGATACTCTATCATCTCCTATGATCCAAAATGTTGTTTTACTGCTCAATATCCAGATAAACCATAACCTGATCAAGAAGTCATATCAGGGCAGCTATCAGATATTTGAATGTCCTCCTCTGCTTATGAAACTTGACATAAAAGTAATTTACTGAAACCATAAGGAAACAGGCTGGCTTATTTTACAGTAAATGCATATACCAAATGGAATTTTCCTAGTGATATCAAATATCTATCTCCATATTTCATTAAAAAAAAACATTGTGCAACCTTGCAGATGCCCTCGGCATGGACTCACTTTCGAACTAATCTATTTGAAGACCGCTGGTGTCTGATTTTCTGCTATAGTCTACTGGGGATCAGTTGCTCATCTTGTCTCCTTGAGAGAAAGAGCAAGAGATAAATCCAGCCCCTTAAGCTATTAGGGCCATCGGTCAATTGCCAGGTGAAAGTAATTTTTTTGTTAATTACAGGGAACTTAATATGGCTTGGGTCACATGCTGAATTGCGTACCACAAGTCAAAAAAATCAGTCCCAACTGTATGTTCGCCTGCTCAGTTCTGGATTGTGAATAATTTTGGCAAGGTTACCGCCAAGTCATAACCATTTAGAAGTGTTTTACACCAGTGAACAAAAATCAAATCTAAAAACTCATCATAATCTATAAAAACAATTTATCTAATATTAGTCAATGACCAAAATAAATTAACTAGCATTGCCAATGATTGGAAATTTATTTTAATCTTATGCCTTATTAGGTGTGGAGAACGTGGCATTTCCTGGAAAATAGCCTGTGAGAAAGCTGTCATAGAAGCAATTCGGTATCAATATGTTTAATAAGAGTTATGACAGATATCTCAAGATGAGTTTTGTGAAGTGGTTTAATCCTTTAACATGAAATTAATTTCCTTATAGCTTTTTAACTTTGTGACTGTCATAGTTATAACAGAAATTGTGCAAATTAGTTTAAACTTGATTCTATATAACTCAGTGCCACATAATGGTAATGATACATTCTTAAATATATATTTCAGCATCAAAATGGCAAAGACTGCAAATCAAAAATATATTAAATGAAATTGTTTGGATTAATGGAAAGGAAATTTGCCATGGTATAGAACTGGCTGCTTATTCACCATCACTTCATTTTGTACTACTGGTAAAGATCAATTTCACTTTTTTTCTATTCATTCATGGGACATGAACATTGCTGGCTGGTCGGCATTTACTGTCTGTCCCTAGTTGCCTCTGAGAAGGTGGTGTTGAGCTGCCTTCTTCAACCACTACAGGCACATTCTGAAAATTGACCGACAATGCACTTAGGGAAGAAATTCCAGGATTTTGACTCAGAGACAGTGAACAAACAATAAAGTACTTCTGTTGTGATTGGAATGATTTCTCTGACTGGGGCTGTTAATATGGTCCATCCAGGGAGTCCTGGCTGACTGATATAAACAGGAGTGTCAGTTTTTGTCAGCGTCATGTAGGATGCACGAGTAAATAAAGGGCAACTTGGTGATGTATATCGGCCTTCGTGGAATTATTTTAGTAGCGATGAGAGAAAAACATGCCCCTGAACATATTCACTCACAACAGTCATCTTTGAGTTGGGTTCAATATTTCTGGCACTATGCTGCTCTTTGGCAAGCTTGACTTGTTTGATACTGATGTCGTAGACTGTGTCCATTGTGCGGAAAGTATGCATTTTCTTCGGGAAAATGACATTGGGGCAGACAAAAAGCACCTAGTAATTCTCCTGACAGTGCATGGGCCTGCAGCTTTCTCGGTTATTAGAAGCTTAACTTTCCCTCAGGCACCAGGTATTAAAATCTTCCAAGAGTTGACAGATTTAAATAAGGAAAATTACAACCCCAGTTCTCCCCTAATTCTGAAATGCTATCGATTTTACTCAGCAGTTTGAGAATCAGGGGAAATATGTACTGGGATTTCTGACAAGATTAAGACGAGTGGCAGAGGTATGTGGTTATTGTTTAACCCTAAGTGAGATGCTGCGAGACTGTTTCCTTGAAGGTTCACCAACAGCTGGTTTGGAACAGTTAAATTGATCAGCAACATCCAAATCAGATCCAATCAAAATAAATAGTTAGTTAAATGGTCACCTGGTTCTAATGAAGGTTGATATTGGCGTGGCTGTATCATAATTGTAGAATCAGTGATTAACAAAATTTACTGTAGCCTCTAACCCTTAAGTTTGCAAAAGACCTCAGCCAGGCTTAATCCCTATATTGGGAATCCCTACAGATTAAGGGGACAACTTCAATTCCAATCTCTTATGAGAAGCAGCTGGTTCAATTGCTCCTGGTTGTACTAAAAGGCTTGGGTGGAGCTTGATGAGAAAAAATTGATTGAGTAAGATTCACCTAAATTGGCTCAATATTTTTTGATTAGAAAATGGCTGCCTGAGAGAAGTTCTAACTAAAATACCTGGAAGATTTTCAGAAAAGGCTAGATACTATCAAAGGGACGAAGACCACGTTACATGTCCAAGAAGTAATTCCAAGATTCTGCAAGGCCTCCAGTACCATTTGTCTTACATGCAAAGTTGAGGCAGAAATCAGGACGCTGGAAAGAGAAGGAATCTTCAAACCAGTCCAGTTTGCAGAATGGCTAGCACTGGACACCTGAGGGGGGGGGCTGTCCTTCATGAAGCTGGACATGAACCATGAGGACCTGCAATTGTGATACAATGAGGATTCCCATAAGTATACGACAATTAATACCCATAAGGTTTGTACCAATATACAAGATTACCTTTTGGAGTATCATCCGTCTGTGCCATTTTCTATTAGATGATGAAGAACACTTCACAAAATCTACTCAGGTCGCTATCTAGCTGGATGACATGCTAATAACTGAGAAGACCAATAAAAAATATTTAGAGAACATTGACATAGCCCTTAAATGTTTCTCCAAAGCAGGAGTACACCTTAGAATGGGAAAAATATGTGTTTCAGGCACCCCAAGTGGCCTACTTGAGCTATGGAGTGAACATGCCCAGAAGATAAAGTGAGGCAATCAAAGATGCCCTAGCTCCCAAGTCCATACCAGAGCCTAGGTCTTTTCTTGCACTGATGAATTATTATGGAAAATTCATACATAACCTGGCCTCTACCCTGGCACCCTTACATCTGCTATTGAAAACGTGTCAGCCTAGGAAATGGTCTCATAACCATGATGAAGCCTTTAGAAAAGTGAAGAAACACTATTGTCATCTAATGTGGTTGGCACACTATACAATCCCAAGTGAGATGTGTTCTGACATGTGATGCCTTCCTGTTAGGTATCGTGGTAGTGTTGTCGCACGAGTAGCCCAGTGGAGAGGAATGCTCAATGGCATATGGTTCCTGGACTTTGGCTGATGCTGAACAGATGCGCCCAGATACAGAAAGAAACTTTGAAGGTCATCTTTGGTATGAAAAGTTCCACCAACACCTTTACGGACATTCTGAACCTTTAGGGTTCAGAATGTAAGCATAGCTCCGTACCATACCATTGTCCAAAGGTCTGGCGGAAATAGCAGTCCAAACTTTGAAGACAAGCTTAAAGAAACAGCCTACAGCGTCACTCAATACGAAACAGTCCTGTTTTATTACAGGACCGCCTCTCACATAACTACAGGGACAGCTCCAGCAGAGTTGTTAATAGGGAGAAGACACCACACCAGGTTAAACCTGACCTTCCCAGACCTGGTGTGGGGAGGGTGAAATGGTATCAGGAACACCAACATAGGACAGAAGACTCCTCTAAGCTAGAGAGGCAGTTTACTTCAGGGACAACATTTGGTGTTGAAACCAAGGGACTGGCCTTGCATGGATAGGAGGCATGGTCGACACAAGATCAGGTCCTGTGACACACAAAGTTCAGGTTGGAAAGGCGGTCCTGAACATGCATGTGGACCATATGAAAGCCAAAATCTCACAAACGGGACAGGAGCAAAGCATACCCAGTTCCTCAGAACATCTGACAAGGCTGTCAGAACCCATGGGTTCTCCCCCTCAGCCTAGCGTCTAAGAAACCTCTGAGGATGAGATGTCATAAAGGCAATGCCGTAACTGCCTAAAGAAGAGGAATTTCCATCTTGACGCTCCAGGTAAGAGAGACTGGCCATGATTCGGTACATGTGGCCAGTATCCGAGGCAGAGTTGGAGGTTATCGAGCTGGTGCAAAAACACCCCTGGAGAAGCTACAGGAAAAAGAATGGGCCGACATCTCAGGATTTAGAGGGGGAGGGATTATAGTGACTGAAACAAGGTCAGCCAGGTGGAGTTCCCTGATTCGGGCTGTTAACCTGGTCCAATCAGGGAGTCCTGGCTGACAGATACAAACAGGAGTGTGTTTGGAGGGGGTCGTTAGGGCCGACTGCCTGCCCCTCTTCCGCGGTTACGTTAGAGCCCGGGTGTCCTTGGAGAAGGAGCACGCGGTGTCGACCAACACCCTGGAGTTGTTCAGGGAGAGGTGGGCGCCACAGGGAGTGGAGTGCATTATTTCTCCCTCCAACTCTATTTTGATTTAGTCCCTACCCTCCCCTTCTCTGTTTTGATCACACAGCACTGCCCTTTGATGTGAAGGGCAGTGCTTGTCACTGGCCACCCAGGTGTTTTCCTATCTTCCTGGTGGTGGAAATTGAATAAAGATTCGTTCACTTTGTGTCTTTCACTGTGTCTCACTCCTGCACACACCATGGGTGCTGGGGAAAAAATAAGCACTACCGCACTTAGGTGGTAGTGTGGGGGTTAAATAAAACAGAAACAGGGAGACCCACCATGGGTGCTGGGGAAAAATAAGCAAAAAAGAAAAAAAAACAAACAGGAGTGTGTGCTGTGGAGTCCGTGGACCATGTATATATTGGGTGTGGATGTTTGCACTCCCTTTTTGATTTTCTCAAAAACCTCCTTCTCTGCTTTTGGTTGCACTTCAGTCCCACACTCCTGATCTTCGGGCACCCAGCACGGAGGGAGGAGGGCAGGTCTGAAGACCTCCTCGTGGGTCTGCTCCTGGACCTGGCCAAACTGGCCATAAATAGATCCAGGTAGTGGGCCGTGGAGGGGGTCGTTAGGGCCGACTGCCTGCCCCTCTTCCGCGGTTACGTTAGAGCCCGGGTGTCCTTGGAGAAGGAGCACGCGGTGTCAAACAACACCCTGGAGTTGTTCAGAGAGAGGTCGGCACAGCAGGGAGTGGAGTGCATTATTTCCCCCTCCGACTCCATTTTGATTTAATCCCTGCCCTCCCCTTCACTGTTTGATCACGCAGCATTGCCCTTTGATGTGAAGGGCACTGCAGGGCACTGCTTGTCACTGGCCACTCGGGTGTTTCTTTGCTTCCTGGTGGTGGAAACTGAATAAAGATTCATGCACCTTCTGTCTTTCACTGTGTCTCTTACCTGCACACACACAACATTGGTGCTGGGGAAAAAATAAGCACTACCGCAGTTAGGCGGTAGTGTGGGGGTAATAGAAAAAAAAGTGAAAAAAAACACTAAAAAACAACACCCTCAAATACATAAATAAACAGGAGATTCACCAACACTCTAAAAAAAGTATAAACAGGAGTGTCAGCTATCCTGAAAAAAAAACAAACAGGAGTGTTTCCAACTCTATTTTGATTTAACCCTTGCCCTCCCCTTCACTGTTTGATCACACAGCATTGTCCTTTGATGTGAAGGGCACTGTTTGTCACTGGCCACTCGGTGATTCTTTTTCTTCCTGCTGGTGGAAATTGAATAAAGATTCGAGCACCATGTGTCTTTCACTGTGTCTCACATACACAACATGGGTGTGTGGAAAAAATAAGCACTACCGCAGTTCGGCAGTAGTGTGGGGGGTAAAAAAGGAAAAAGAAAGAAAAAATAAATGTAGTATCAGGGATTCTGTTCACTCTTGGAGCTGGCTCTGAGCTAGCTGACTCAGAAACATGTACTATGCACATGTAAATAAAGGGTGACTTGGTGACAGGATACCAGTCTTCATGGAATTATTTCAATTTCCAAGTCAGGATAATGAGTGGTTTGAAGGGGAACTTGCAGGTGGTGATGTTCCCATGTATCTGCTGCCCTTCTCCTTCTAATGGAAATGGTCATGGGCTTGAAAGGCGCTCTCTACTTTTCTACCACTTTTAGTTTCAAGTAGATTCCAACTTGTGAGTTACTCATCAAGAAATCATATTATTGATTTAATAAAAAAAAGTCGAGCATATAACTAGAAAATGTGCCGCTCTCTTCTAGAAGAAGGTTAATTTCATTGGAGGAAACCGCGTCCATGGACAGGATGCCTAACCTAGACACCCGACCGACATGCAGATTTTTGTCCCACTGCTTTACTGTGTAAAAGACAAGCAAATCTAATAATGCCTTCCTTTTTTAAAGATTCAGCAGTTGAAAGTGCTGATTGAATTTCATCCCAGTTTCATTAAATATTCATAAAGGCCAATTAGAAGGGCAACTAAGTAGGCCACAGGGCACCCTTCCATCATTCTGTCAAAGACAGGCCATCAGAATGCCCTGTTTGTATTAATACTGGCTACTCAGTAACTGCTTTCAATCACAATACAGTTTTTTTTCGACATTACTGCTTAATGCTTGCATATCATTTTTATGGACAGAGAAAAATCAAATAGTTCTCAGCACAAGATGCTTACTGTGTGTAAAGAAAAAAACATCCTTATGGAATGCAAGTCTTCAGAAATGAGCAGTGACAATGGAAGAGTGATGGTACACAAAGATAACTGCTTTAAATTCAGACTCCATCAGACTTTGTTACTTGACCCACTGAAAACTACTGCATATCATTTCAGTTTATATATTATTTATCATAAATTATGAAGATTGAATTTGATTCCTAATACTATATATTTTAATGATTTTCATCAATAAATCAATTTCACTTACATAAAAAACAATTTTTCTTTTTTTGTAAAACAATGGTTCATCACAATGAATTGATTCTTTGTAGAATTTATAAATAAGTGATAATAATTTCACCCAAAAATTATAAAATAACAACTAGCCATCTCAATGCATCCACTTCATTATTTTTTCTTTATTTATTACTTGATCTTTGTCAATCAGCTCTTTCATAGTTCTGTCACATTTCAGTTTCATTGATTATCTGAACATTGGAATTTTGAATTTCAATGGTTTTTGATATTACGTATAATGATTAAAATCATTAATAAAATTCTTGAGCAGGATAGAACTGCAATATTCATATAAAACAATATAAAATTTTAGATATATGTTGAACAAAATGCCATTCTTGTAGTTGTACTGAAGCATTCTGACTTTGTGCTTAGTGACGTGAAACAGCACAATGAAATATGTTTATATAGTGAAACAACTACGCTTTTTTAATTAGATCTTAAAATCCATATTTTTCATTAGGTAGAAAGACATCTCTTTCTTTCAGAAGCTGTGTTCCTTATTTTTTTTCTTCTGTTTACCCTTTCTTGTCAATTCCTTTATTATTTCTGCTGCCCACCTGTTTCTATCAGTAGGATACACTAAGTCTCTGCCAGATTGTCTCATTCAGCTGTCCTACGGATGACTGCTGATCTTTGTCTTTCTTTGTTGCAAGAATACTTATTGTGGACAGCTTGTCTGGCAACTCACCATCAATTTCCTCCTAAAAGGAAATAATTTTAACAAGGCAAACAAAGTGTTGATATCCACAGTAACTTTCAAAATATTGGTTATATAAATTTTCCTTGTTTGTTTTAATGATATTCCATCCTAAGCTTCTGACCAACAAGAACGTAATATTAATCTATAAAATATTACTCTCACTGAAAGAAAATATATTTCCTATTTTACATTGTTTTATTTTCGGAATAAATCCTGAGCTAAACTTTTAATGCTATTGATTACACATTCCTTCTAACATGTTTGTATTCACCTAAAGGAGCAGGTGGTCCTCGCAATTTCCATTTAACTGATATATTAGCTATGTGCTGCTTTTCATCTAGAGGTGATATTAATCAATTTAGCTTAAATGATAGAAGGAATCATTCACGGTAAGTGCTAAAAGAAAGGACATTGGTGGCAAGAAATAATGAGCACTAATGAGAGTGCAAGAGACAGCCAGTTTCTGGTCTAATAATTGCCCCTGCCAGATGGTGTCATGTTTACCAATATAGTGGATAATTTGCAAGGAAACAGGATTAACTATATTAGCAATATTCACATGTTTATAATACATTTTATGCAAATTACACTGCTATTTAAAAATCAAGTTTTGTTTCAGACAAACCCTTCAGGAATTGCACCACAAAATAAGTAAACATATATACATGCACATACATATACATTTCTGTGAATGTACCCACATTCTACACTAAATTCAAGGCAATATACTCAGTTTGGTTTGTAAGAGATATTCTATCTCATTAATTTTCCTTTATAGATTTAAATATTTCTATAAATTGAAGTTGTTATCGACATATATATGATAAATTACAAAATAGATATACTTTTGTGATTTTAATAATTACATTGATTATATCCTTTAACTTTGCTGTGCTTTATTAATATGTGACAGATTCTCAAGTGCACAGTATGATAGACTGCACCCATGTAACATCAAGCCCTGGTAATGCAGCCAGGTGTTTTTAAGGGAAGGGATCTCACTTCTTCAGTGTACAGCTAGTGGACAAACAGTGCAGGTATGTGCTAGGGTTCCTAATAAATGTCAAAATTCATTCATCTCCAGGAATTTGATGTCACAGCAGTTCATACCACCAGAAAATCTCAGCACATGGGACCTGTCTGACAAGAGAATTCCTTTAAAAAAAGAGCTCCTGACACCTGTGCACAATTCTAAAGTGGAGGTTCAGATGAATACAACAGAGCTCCAGCTACAAGAGTAAAATGCATTGTAGTGGCCTGCACACCTGCATAACTTGGCCTTGCAGACAGGGCTGGAATTGGAGAATGACCATATGGAATAGTACTTCACCTTACTGGAGGAGGACGATGATGAGAGAGGGGAGAGAGAGGGGGTGAGAGAGAGAGGGGAGAGAGAGGGGAGGTCATCAGGCTGCACAATAAGGCTACCTGGAGTTCACATAAATGGAATGACACACTGAGAACAGTATGTCCTGCTGTGGACCTGACCCATGCAGACATCTCTGTCAGTATTTTCATTCACAATCAATAGTCCAATGATTTGACATAATCTCGTGCCTAGTAATCATCAAGCAGTACATTTCAGTTAGCCACACAGTGGCCCCAGCCGCTCAAAATTGTAATTGACAAATAGCACCGCATGCTGCTATTGCTATTTCCAAACATTAAGTATATAACCCATATAAAGGGCCCAAAGATTATCCATTTTATTCTATTGCCACACATGCAATTGACACAAGTGTAATGAGATGCACTCAAATGAACTCAAAAGCAATGTTTTGACTGGTCTTCCCCTGTGGCTGAACCACATGTGAAAGTAAGCTGCTCAATGTGTGTGTCAACTGTGATGGTTCAAGGAGCGCCTCATCTTCCGCCTAGGAACCCTCCAACCACACAGAATAAGATTTCTCCAGCTTCCTCATTTCTCCTCCTCCCACCTATCTCAGTCCCAACCCCCGGATTCAGCACCGCCCTCTTGATCTGCAATCTTCTTCCCGACCTCTCCACCCCACCCCCTCTCCGGCCTATCACCCTCACCCTCACCTCCTTCCACCTATCGTATTCCCAGCGCCCTTCCCCCAAATTCCCTCCCCCCTACCTTTTATCTCAGCCCGCCTGGCACACCAGCCTCATTCCTGAAGAAGGGCTTATGCCCGAAACGTCGATTCTCCTGCTCCTCGGATGCTGCCTGGCCTGTTGTGTATTTCCAGCACCACACTTTTCAACACATAGTTCAAGGAAAGCTATGCATACACAGCATGTGCACCTGTTAGAGGACTAGAGGCTGGGGGGAGAGGGAAGGGGTGCCGTTGTTATCAGAAGATAGTTGGACCTAAGGCACTATCCTGAGGCACCATTGCAGAGATATTCTGGATCTGATGACTGACCTACAACAACCACAACCATCTTCCTTTGTGCCTGGGATGACACTAACCAGTGGAGAACTTTCCTCCAATTCTCATTGACTCCAATTTTGCGAGGGATCCTTGATGCTAAGTCAATCAAATATGGTCTTAATGTCAATAAAAGTCATTCTCACCTCACCTCTGGAATTCTACTGTATTGTCCATGTTTGAACAAAGGCTGAAATAAGATTAAGAAATAAAATACTAAGTAGAAGAAAAGGATAAACGAAAAGAAGAGCCACAATGGCAGTATTAGAGATATAAGATGCAGGAGACAGTGGATAAGGAAACAGCTCATGAAGAGAGGAACCAGGGCCTTAATTGCTTTTGTTACCTCTCATATCTTTGTCATGAAAAACTGGTCACTAGCCCACAGGTCAATCAGTTACTTGTTGTCGGCTGAATCTACATTTGCATACACCCTTGTCTCCAGACCTTTTGCACCTTCTCCAACTATTGCTTGAACCAACATTAGTGTAAACAGTACTTACAATGATTGTCAAATAATTTGTTTTAAAATATGCAGTAATCTTTCAGCAAACAATTCCTTTCCTATTTCAATCCACAATTTAAAATGCAGAGAAATAGAGACATATTATTTACAAAATTTCGAACAGCCTTAGAGAAACGGTGCACAGAAGGCATTGCAGCCATGTTCAGATAAGTGAAGAACAGTACAGAAGACATCTTTGCATGATCAGAGTGGCTGCAGCACTAGACTTGGAAGGAAGAGCTATGCCTTTGAGTCTAAAGAACATAACAGCAGTGACCTACATCGCCACTGGCTCTTTCCAAAACTCACTTTGGGACATAAGTAACATCTCCCAATCGACAGTCCACAAGAGTTTACAGGAGTTCACCGTTGTACTTTACAGGAAAGCAATTCAGTTTGTGCAGTTCATCATAGATCTGAATAGCTAAATTGCCTACGCTGTGCAAGTTGCACCTTTTATCCCTTAGGTGCAAGGGGCCATCAACTCGTGCTCAGAGCTGTTTGGCATCATCCAGCCAGATTTCTGAACAAGAAGGAATTTCACTCCATCAACGTTCAATGTGTTTATGGCCACAGGTACGAACACATGCACCTGTTAACCACAGAGGTACCACCAAACATAAAATCTACACAACTCACAAGCTCCTCTAATATTGGCACCACTCACCCCCACTCCCAACTTCTCCAGGGTCTGCTCATGATTGATAATGGTACCTCCGGAAAGCATGGCTAAACACCTCTGTGCAAAACTTTCAGATGATGCTGAATAAAGCTGCATCTGCTAGAGCCATCAGTGTGTAAACAATTGGTTTTCTTAAGACGTTCTTATTGCCTGGACTGGTGAGGAGGAGTACTACAACACTCATTAGGTCTGAGAATACTGATTGCTTACTGTGCACTACACAACCTAGCACAATAAGAGTGTCAAAACTTTAAGGATGGGAAAATGGAGCTCCATCTGTATCCTCAAATTAGGGAAAAAAGAGAGTCTAATGGAAATACTGACTTGGACAACGGTGATGCAGAGGAATCAGGACAGTAGGAAGATGAGGAAGACAGGCCTGAGATAATCTGATAGTGGGTAAATTTCATAACTTGTGATTTAACATGAATAGAAGGAATAGCCAGTTGTGATACATAAACCTTACTGCTCTCCTGCAAAAACTTGTTTCATTTGGTGAAACTTTACGCTGTTCAGCTCGTCTTTCATTGTTATTTCTTTGTTCTGCACCAATAAACGTTTGTTCAGTTTGATGGATGGAGTACTAACATGAAGTTCTGTGGATTTAGCAAGGGGGTGCACTTGTAACATTCCTGTGACCTTTGTTTGCAAGAGACATTCCTCTGTTGCAGCGATGCAGAGAGGAAACAATATACCAAGTGACACTTGCATCACAACCGCATAACTTAAGTTTCTGCCTCCCAGAGGGTTTGCTCCTCCCAGTTAAGAGCTTTGCAGGAAAGGATCAGTGCTCTTTATAAACGTGTCCCTGAAACTTACACATCATGAAGGGTTTGGTTGGAATCATCATCCAGAAGAAATGCTAAATTGTATCTATATTTCACAAGAGCAAAGGATTTTATAAACTCAAGGTGCATTTACTTACATGTAAGTGTTTTACAAAATGCTCACACCTGTGCACTCTAAGTGTATTCAATATTCTGTTTAGCTGTTGCTTCCAACCACGATATCTGGGTGTGCCCTTAGCAGCTACAGCTGAACTCATGGAAACCTACTGACAGCCTCTTGTATGCCTGTGTTCACCAGCATGTGATCCTGGGCCCACTCTAGATACACTATCCACCAAGGTGGAAGTCTCTACAAGGTGGGCAATGGGGAGGATGGCTTGTATTGTGCTTCTACTGAGGGTTCCAGCTGCTCTTCCTCAGAGGTGTGTCTGGTGGGCTGGAAGAGAGTGATCTGGTGGATGGGGGTCGTTTTTGTCCTCAACAATTATGGAGTTTTGGAGTCATACAGCATGGAAACAGACTTGATTAGATTCCCTACAGTGTGAAAACAAGACTTTGGGCCCAACCAGTCCACACCGACCCTCTGAAGAGTAACCCACTCAAACCCATTTCCCTCTGACTAATGTGCCTAACACTCTGGGCAATTTAGCATGGCCAATTCACCTGACCTGCACATTTTTGTACTGTGGGAGGAAACCAGAGCACCCAGAGGAAACCCACGTAATACATGGGGAGAATGTGCAACCTCCACACAGTCACCCAGAGCTGGAACTGAACCTGGGTCCTTGGCTTTGTGAGGCAGCAGTGCTAACCAATGGGCCACCATGCCCCCCCACCCACTTTGGTCTAACTCGGCCATGCTGACCAGATTTCCCAAATTAAACTAGTCCCATTGTCTGCATTTGGCCTATATTCCTCTGAACCTTTCCTATTCATGTATCTGTCCAAATATCTTTTAAATGTCGTAACTGTACTTGCATCTATCACTTCCTCTAGCAGTTCATTCCACATATGAACCACCCTCTGTATGAATGGTAGAGGTACTGAGAGACACTGGTATATGTACGTGAACAGTTTGCTTACATTGCTAAGTCCAAATACAGAAATGAATCCCAAGATCTGCAACTGTCCACTTAACTGTACAGAAGAAAGCAGTTTCAGGGATGTTTGATTTAAAGGGTTCTGAATCAAGTATGCCTGCATGTGGTGTAAGAACTGGAATCGATGCATTTCAATGAAACATCATATGATATGTGTGCATGATTTTCATGAGGGTTAATGTTTCACTGGTGTCCTTGTGCTATTCAAGCCTTTTATGAGAAAATAAGCGATATGTAGGTTCCCTTTATTGTGATGAAATATGAGTGAGCTTGTACTGTTTGGGCAGCTAAGTGCTGCAGGTCCTTCTTTGAAGGATGAACCACATGGTATGAGTTGCAGTTTACAGTGTTTCTCTCATTCCAGCATGGGTAGGTGCAGAGAAGTGAAAGATACTGATTAGACATAATGGCATGTGATGGAGATGCCTATCACCAAGGAAGTAGATGACAGTCGTGTACAGTGCCAAGCTTACTTTGGTAGGACACAATCATAGCGTCATGATGGAATTAGAGGCGGTGGAACTTGTTTTGCCAGATGACAAAAGATCATTCACTTTAAGTGAATTCCAGATATGCAAAATCCATAAATTTTCTTTTAGTCTCCTCTAAACCTTCTATTTCTTACCTTAAGTTTATGTCTCCTGGTTATTGGCACCACCAGTGAGGGGAAAAGTCTCTTTACATCTACCCTATCAATGCTCCTCATATTTCTGTAAATCTCAGTCAGGTCCTCCCTCAGTCTTCTCTGCTACAAGGAAAACAATCCCAGTCTCTCTAGTCTCTGTACATAGGTGAAATGGCACAGCCTGCACAACATCCAGATTAATCTCCACTGCACCCTCTCTTGTGCAATCATATCCTTCCTTTGGTGTAATGACCAGAACTGCACACTGTACTCCATCTGTAGCCTAACCAACATCTAATATTCCCTGAAAGAATGGTAGAGGAGGGAACCATCACAACATTTAAGTAGTATTTAGGTTACAGCTCAACTGATATGGACATGATGGACTGAAGGATCTATTTTTCTGCTCTGTAACACTCTATGGGTCTATGACCCTCATGCAGTACTACATCCAGTCAAGCCTCCAGATTGATTGCACACTGACTGCCTGTGCTGTCTTCCATCCATGATACATTCATCAGCCTAGAAGACCTCCTGTTGCCATCATTGGAGAGTATGCAATCCCTGTTCTCATGAATGCCCTGTAGGAGCAACTCAAGGAAACAGTCGCTACAATTTGAGGCTGTCTTCCACTGTTTCACTGCCATCTTCAGAGTTGAGTTGGTGACAAACTCCTTCGATAGTTCGAGGGCTCAGAAAGCAAAGTATGTCCAGAAGTTGAAGTGCAGAAGGTTCCACCAGAGAATAGTACCTCTGCTCACCCACCAGCAAAATTTGGTGCTTTCCTTGCAGAAAGACTATTAATGAGCTTTAAAGAGCACAACTGTGCAAGTAAACCCATCCTGACCTTGAGTGGAAGTCCCTCCTAATTTCCGGGCCTGCCATAACACTTCGACTGAGAGAACGAAAATCTGCCAATAGAGTTAACTTTATTCTTTCATGGGCTGTGGGCATCACTGGCAAGACCAGCATTTATTGTGAAATCCTATTGTTGCTTGAGTCTATATCTTCTACATGTACCTTAATATGCGCTATTACCCTTGTGATTACAGGCCTATGGTGGTATCTGGTCATCAAAGTCTTGAAGTTAAAATACAGAACCTTGTATCAAAGAGAGGGAATGGCATTGGCACATTGTTGTGGGACCAGCGACCAGAGACCTAAATAACGTTCTTTTGGCCTGGACTCAAGTCATACCACAGCAGATGGCAGGATTCGAATTCAACAAAATCTGGGATTAAAAGTCTAATAATGACTGCAAATTGATTATCGTCAAAAATCATCTGGTTCACTAATGTCCTTTCTTTAATATACTTATCTGATCTGACCATCATGTGACTTCAGACCCTGCAGAATGTGGTTGACTATTAGCTGCCATCTGAAATAACCTAACAAGCCATTCAGTTGTATCAAACCACTAAAAAGCCACAAAAAATGAGATTGGACTGACCATCTAGCATAGACTTTAGCATGAGAAGAAACAGTAAAAAACCCTGCAAAATTCACCTTTCCAACATAGACCAAAATTGTGAGATCTGTCTCATAAATTAGTCAAACTGCAGCCTAATACAGTCATGCACATGGAATTATACCTTCCAATGTAGCAGACATAAAGAACATTGTCCTTGCAAAAGGTGGCAGCTCAGTGTATATAGTCAGGAGGGAGGTGCTCTTGGACTCCTCAATATTGACTCTGGATCCGATGAGATCTCATGACATCAAAGATGCATAAAGAACCCTCTTTAGATGATCTCATATTAACATCCTCAGGTGATAAATCAACATTCCTTCATGTTGAACACCATGAAGGAGAACTGAGGGTGACAAGGGGACAGCATGAACTCAGGGTGGGGGCTTCATAGTCCATAACCAAGAGTAGTTCAGAAGCATCACTACTGATTGAGGTGGTCAAGTCCTAAAGATTTCAGCTGCTATATTGGTTTTACAACAGGATGTGAGGAATCCAACAAGAGTGAAAACATACTGACCTCATTCTCACCAATCTGTCTACCACAGATGGAAATGTCAATGCTATCAAGTAGCAATTGTTCAGCAATCATCTGCCAATTGAAACTCAACTTGTCCACTTAATGGTAAGGTCCTAGGGAGTGTTGCTGAACAAAGAGACCTTGGAGTGCAGGTTCACAGCTCCTTGAAAGTGGAGTCGCAGGTAGATAGGATAGTGAAGAAGACATTTGGTATGCTTTCCTTTATTGGTCAGAGTATTGAGTACAGGAGTTGGGAGGTCATGTTGCGGCTGTACAGGACATTGGTTAGGCCACTGTTGGAATACTACGTGCAATTCTGGTCTCCTTCCTATCGGAAAGATGTTGTGAAACTTGAAAGGGTTCAGAAAAGATTTACAAGGATGTTGCCAGAGTTGGAGGTTGAACAGGCTGGGGCTGTTTTCCCTGGAGTGTCGGAGGTTGAGGGGTGACCTTATAGAGGTTTACAAAATCATGAGGGGCATGGATAGGGTAAATAGGCAAAGTCTTTTCCCTGGGGTTGGGGAGTCCAGAACTAGAGGGCATAGGTTTAGGGTGAGAGGGGAAAGAAATAAAAGAGACCTACGGGGCAATTTTTTTACACAGAGGGTGGTACAGGTATGGAATGAGCTGCCAGAGGAAGTGGTGGAGGCTGGTACAATTGCAATATTTAAGAGGCATTTGGATGGGTATATGAATAGGAAGGGTTTGGAAGGATATGGGCTGGGTGCTGGCAGGTGGGACTGGACTGGGTTGGGATATCTGGTCAGCATGGATGGGTTGGACCGAAGGGTCTGTTTCCATGCTGTACATCTCCATGACTCTATGACTAATTTGGTGCTGCCAAGATCCCTCAGTTCCTGACCTCATTACAATTTTGCTTTGAACATAGACTAAAGAGCTGAATTTTGGATGTGAGGTGAGAGTGACTACCCTTGACATCAAAGCCACAGTGTGGTATCAAGCAGCTCCAGCAAAACCGGAATCACTAAGAATTGAGATTTAGTGAGGGGGAGCTTTCCATTTGCTGGACTCATACCTGGCACAAATGAAAATAGCTGTGGTTGCTGGAGGTCAGCCATTTCAGCTCTGGGACATCTCTGCAAGAGTTTCTCGGGTAGTGTCTGAGACCCAACCATCCCCTACTGCTGTAAAATGACTTACCCTTCATCATAAGGTCAGGAATGAGGATCTATGGTAAAGATTGCACAATGTTTAGCACCACTCATGACTCCTCCGTTAAAAGCTGCTCACATCCAAATGTAGCAAGATCCGAACAATATCCAGCTTCAGCTGTCAAGTGGAAAGCAACATTCATGCTAAACAAAAGCCAGGCAATGACCATACCTAACAAGAGGGAATCTAACCATCAGTCCTTGACATTCAATGGCATTACCATCAGTGAATTCTCCACATTGTGGGGCTTACCATTGACCAGAAAATGAATTTTAGTAGTGACATAAATGCTATCACTACAAGTGACACAGTCTAGGTTAGGGTCTAAGAATTCTGTAGTGAGGAAATCACCTCCTTTTTCCATACAGATTGCCCACCATCTATTAGGCACAAATCAGGAGTATGATGGAATTGACACCAATTGCCTGGATGGGTGCAGCTCCAATAATATACAAGAAGCTTGAGTCCATCCAGGACAAAACAGCCCACATGACTGCCGCTGCATCCACAAACTTTCACGCCCTCCATGACTGATGCTCAGTACCATCTTTATGATTCACTGCAGAAATTCACCAAGGCTCCTCAGACAGCATCCTCCAAGCTCGCATTCACGACCATTCAGAAGTACAAGGATAGTAGATACATGGGAACCTTACTAACTTCCAAGTTTCCCAGCAAGCCACTCAACATCCTTAACTGGAAATATATCATTGTTCCCTCAGTGTTGCTGAGTCAAAATCCTGGAAACTCCTCCTTAACAGCATTGTTGGTCTACCTACAGCACATAGACTGCACCAGTTCAAGAAAGCAGCTCAGTATTACCTTCTTGAAGGCAACTGGGAAGGGCAACAAAGGCTGGCCCAGCCAGCAACACATCCCATGAATATATTGTTTAAAAGTCCCTCCTCAGTCTCTCCCCTCCCTATTTCCAAAACATTCTGCAGCCTTATAACCAATTTTGTCAGGTTCATGGACAGCCACTTTTTTAGCAGCCTAGGTCATTAGCTGAGATTCATTCCACTCTCGCTCTCCCTTTTTTAGATTGCCCTTAGAAATTATCTCTTTAATCAATCAATTAAAATATTTACTTATGTGACTTGGTGTTAAATTTTGTTTGATAAGTTTCCCGTGAAATGCTTTGGGCCAATTTACTAAAGACAATATATAAATTTAAATTGTAGTTATTGTTAATGAGTTTAACTCCATTAACAGAAATTTTGATTGTTTTAAAATATATTTTTTAAATACTGTGACATTGCATTCATTATCTATTTAAAACATTGGTGTTGTTCTGTAAGCTGTATGTCCAGTCAAATCTTTATCAAAGATAATGATATCCGATGAACACAGAATGAAACATTCAGTTTTCTGACAAAGCAAATAAACAAACAGCTAGATATTTAGTGTTTTTTGTCTTTCTGTTTATGGTTGCCAAAATACAAAGACCATCCAATAGTTACACTTGGGAGAAAAGGTGCATTATTAGAGCAGTACTTTTGACAGATGTTTAACATAGCAAAGCACTTATAACAACAAGCAGCTGCCAAATCCATTCTGTGCTCGACTAGCTTTTAGCTTCTTCATGGATAATGTCTGGAGATACTGATTAATGTCTTAAAATGGCACATTTCACTGAAAGGATAAACTCATAGGAGATCAATTAAACATTGGCAGTTTCACAACGTACAATTGGAAGTATTGCACATCCAGGTGATCATTGTTTTCTTTCAGCTTTTGCTTTAAGAGGAGGTTTATAGATATCTTATTAAAATTGCTTCTTTAGTCCTGAAATGCTGTCACTTGCTCCCTTGTCATATGCTACCATGGGTGACAGTAACCCTCCTGCACTTTGCCCACAGGACCTTTCTCCATTTGTGAATCTAGACACTGAATATCAAATTGCTATTTTTACAGCAAAAGAAAATTCACTGAATATCTATATGTAAACATCCTCCATCGGTATTCAACAATCATGAGTTGGTACCTTGACTAACTTTCATTTTCCTAACACAATGGTGCAACAAACATAACTCTTACTGAAATTTGCTAATCTGATGCTGAAGCAATTTTTTTTGGAGCCTGAGCTATAAAGATGCTACTTCCTAAATAGCTAGTCTGCACAAAATGACCAAACACCATAATGAATTATAAACAAAAGTTTTCACTGTACAGACATGTATATATTCAACATAAGAGCATTAGAGAAGTTAATTGTTCAGGTTTGAAGAAGTGCTTTGTGGGTATTAAAAACCACAAACACACCTTAGAAGGTTGTACATTTCAACAGGTTATTTACAATATAGGTTAGCTAAGCCAGTGATTCAGTTTTCAGTGGTTTTTACTGTATAAACAAGCAGTCATAAAAGCAATCACCTTACCAATATCTTTAAGGCTTGGGGCTTTCATTTCCATGCTTTAATTTGTTTTCACAGTAGTTTGAACAAATTGAATTTGTTAATTAAAACACTAAAATGAAATGCTGAATGTTACTGACTAGATGCAAATTGCATTAGTTGAAGCATAGAGGGACAAAAGTTATCAGTACCAAAAGCCAAGACAAATCATATTAGAAAGATAAGTGATTGTTCCTTAGTAGTTACTCTCAACTAAAAGTTATTTTCCATGTCATAGGCCACTTTCAATCATTCAGTGTCTAGTTTGTGATGTATTCTATCATCAGAAGCCTCACTCTTCCAAAATCAATCAAAATTCTACAATTCAGATTTAAATTCTTAAGCATCAAATAGAACTTTGACATAGAAATTATGGTGACTTTCTTGAATTTCCAAGCAGCCGAACATGTTTGATACAAAATATTATTAAGACTTCAAAGGATGACTAAAAATCTATGTTAATCATAAGGGGATTAATTGATGAATATAAACCACAGATACCATTATTTTAAACGCATAAAGTAGATTTCACAGTGACATTCCATTCACTTGTACAGTCATTAAAGTGTCATAAATCCTGCACAAGGAGTTTCGACTGTCGGATAATGGACGATGGTGGTAACATAGCTGAGTTATAATTCATGCTCATGCCCAAACATCCGGAGAGTGTTTCCCTGTCGCAAAATTCATTTCAGTGTCAGAATCCCATTAAGCATCTTAGTTCCTTTACGTGAGACGACTACCTATGCCTTTGTGCCACTAGGTGCCCAAAGGGTATGCATATGTTATGCATTAATTTACACAAAAGAGCTCAACATTTCTACTTAATCTTCACATGGTTATTTTTGTATTCACACAAGCATATATGTAACATAATCCAAGACTGCAATCTACTTTGGAGTTGTAAAGTGGAAGAGGAGAATGTAAATGTTATAGTCATAGAGACATAGAGATGTACAGCATGGAAACAGACCCTTCGGTCCAACCTGTCCATGCCAACCAGATATCCCAACCCAATCTAGTCACACCTGCCAATACCCGGCCCATATCCCTCCAAACCCTTCCTATTCATATACCCATCCAGATGCCTTTTAAATGTTGCAATTGTACCAGCCTCCACCACATCCTCTGGCAGCACATTCAATACACGTACCACCCTCTGCGAGAAAACGTTGCCCCGTAGGTCTCTTTTATATCTTTCCCCTCTCACCCTAAACCTATGCCCTCTAGTTCTGGACTCCTAGACCCCAGGGAAAAGACTTTTTCTATTTATCCTATCCATGCCCCTCATAATCTTGTAAACCTCTATAAGGTCACCCCTCAGCCTCCGGTGCTCCGGAAAACAGCCCCAGCCTGTTCAGCCTCTCTCTATACCTGAAATCCTCCAATCGTTCTTTTATTCTATCTGAAAATGTCAATTGCGAGTTTCCTGGAGTAAGCTCTTCCTGAGAATGCTGTTGTTCTCCACATTGGGAAAAAAATTTACACATCATCTTCGAAGCAGCTCGTGAGAAACATTGCTCATATTGGATTAGATCGTGAAAGCAATTGCATTAAGAAAAAAGTATGTAAATGAATGTACACACTGGTGCGCTGTTTTTGGATGTGCATCGCAGCAATTCTTTCTGTGTGCTGAGCTCTACATCCTGTCTACTTGGGGTATGTCACTATTAATAAGGCTGTCTTTATGCTGTTGCTTTGTCAAGAAATCTAAAAGTTACTGGAACTTTGGATTTTGGAATTTACATGAAGCCATATAAACCAAAATCCTGGAATTACTTTCAATTAAGCTGACTTTATACTCTCAGTCCAGAGCCATGTAATCGAACAAGCCTAACAATGAACATCAAGAACAGCCTGATGGGCTGAATGGCCTAATCCCGTTCCCATTTCTTAAGGTCTTATGGTCTAACAGTTATCTAATCACCAGTAATAAAGTGACAGCCATAGAGTTTATTATTGGCAATGAGATTTCCAGAAAACAATAAAACAACAGCATGATTACACACATTTCTACTCTCACCTTTTTGTCTTCCTCCTGGAGCCAAAATAAGATTCCCTTATCAAGATGTTGTACCTGACCAGTCTCCATAATAAGTGGATCCTCCACCTCCACTATTTTCAGCTTGATGTCACCAATAAATGCACCTTCCCCACCTTGTTTGTTTCGGCATTCTGAAGGGCCTATTCTTTCTATGACACTCTGGTCCAGTCATCCATCAACTCCAATATTCTTTCCTACTCATGACTCCAACCCGTGCAGAGGCAGGGGACATAACAGCTGTCTTTTCACACCATCCTTTATTAATATTTCATATTGTTCCCTTTTTTGGACATTGCAGTTCTCATTTCCACTCTACTGACCCATACTTATCTCATTACTGCCTCTCTTTGCCCTGCAGCATAATTCTGACTTCCATTTAATTAGAGCCTTTTCCTTTCCTTCTTAATCCTTTCTCTGCCTCTGTAATTGCTTAAAACCTGTTGCATCTTTACATTTTCCAACTCTTACAAAGCTGGCCAAAATATTAGGTCCCAGCCTGGGAACACAAAGACAGAACACTTCCCAGCTGCATAAACCTAACTTAGTAAACATTCCTATTCTGTCTCTGGATAATGTGTTCAAAAATATTGGTATGAATCAGGTGGTCAGTGATATCCAGGTCAAGGAGGTTTTCAGCATACAGGGAGAAACAGAATTATGATCACCAAGATTAGGGACTCGCAGGTCTGTGCTCCATATTGTGAATGGGATTGTACATAATATTCATTACCTTTAAATGACCTCGTTTTGGTGTGGCTTGAAGCCCCCACCCTCAAAGGTCAAGTGTGGTCACAGCTATTATCTTGCCTATTTCAATTTCCAGCGTAATGAAAAGTGAGAATGAATGCTCTTTACCCAGCGGCTGCCTCTATGTGCAAGTGAGGTGCCAAACATCCAGATCCCCTTTCTGATAGCCCTTTACCTGAAATTTGTTAGCTTTTTATGAGATCTGCCCTCATTCTTCTAATCTCTAAATGTAATCCTAACCAATTCAACCTCCCCTCAAACATCAGTACAGTTATAAAAAGAAAATTTGATGGGAGACTCTCAGCAGTCCGGCAACATCTGTGGGAAGAAAGCAGAGTTAACATTTCAAGTCAGAGGGAAACTGAAAAGCAAATTTGTAAGGAGATTTCAGCTAGCTGTAAGAATAATAGGGTGGTTATGGTAGGGGATTTTAACTTTCCAAACATAGACTGGGACTGCCATAGTGTTAAGGGTTCAGATGGAGAGGAATTTGTTCAGTGTGCACAAGGACAAAAGGGTAACTAGGGAGAGATTAGGGCCCCTCAAAGATCAGCAAGGCCCCTCAAAGATCAGTGTGGAGCTGCAGAAAATGGGGGAGATACTAAACGAGTATTTTGCATCAGTATTTACTGTGTGGAGCTGCAGAAAATGGGGGAGCTATTAAACGAGTATTTTGCATCAGTATTTACTGTGGAAAAGGATATGGAAGATATAGAATATAGGGAAATAGATGGTGACATCTTGAAAAATGTCCATATTACAGAGGAGAAAGTGCTGGATGTCTTGAAATGCATAAAAGTAGATAAATCCCCAGCACCTGATCAGGTGTACCCAGGAACTCTGGGAAGCTAGGGAAGTAGTTGCTAGGTCTCTTACTGAGATATTTGTATCATCGATAGTCATAGGTGAGGTGCCAGAAGACTGGAGATTGGCTAACGTGGTGTCACTGTTTAAGAAAGGTGGTAAGGACAAGCCAGGGAACTATAGACCAGTGAGCCTGATGTTGGTGGGCAGGTTGTTGGAGAGAATCCTGAGGGACAGGATGTACATGTATTTAAAAAGGCAAGGACTAATTAGAGATAGTCAACATGGCTTTATGCATGGGAAATCATGTCTCACAAACTTGATTTGAGTTTTTTGAAGAAGTAACAAAGAGGAGTGATCTGCATGTGATCTATATGGACTTCAGTAAGACAGTCAACAAGTTCCCCATGGGAGACTGTTGAGCAAGGTTAGATCTCATGGAATACAGGGAGAACTCACCATTTGGATACAGAACTGGCTCAAAGGTAGAAAGTAGAGGCTGGTGGTGGACAGGCAAGGACTGATTAGAGACAGTCAACATGGTTTTTTGCGTGGGAAATCATGTCTCACAAACTAGATTGAGTTTTTTGAAAAAGTAACAAAGAGAATTGATGAGGGTAGAGTGGTAGATGTGAGCTATATGGACTTCAGTAAGGCATTTGACAAGGTTCCCCATGGGAGACTGGTTAGCAAGGTTACATGTAGGTCAGGTAAATTGGCCATGCTAAATTGCCCGTAGTGTTAAGTGAAGGGGTAAATGTAGGGGTATGGGTGGGTTGCGCTTCGGCGGGTCAGTGTGGACTTATTGGGCCGAAAGGCCTGTTTCCACACTGTAAGTAATCTAATCTAGATCTCACGGAATACAGGGAGAACTGGCTCAAAGGGAGAAGACAGAGGATGGTGGTGGAGGATTGTTTTTCAGACTGGAGGCCCGTGACCAGTGGAGTGCCACAAGAATCGGTGCTGGATCCACTAAGTTTCATCATTTACATAAATGATTTGGATGTAAGCATAAGAGGTTTAGTTAGTAAGTTTGCAGATAACACCAAAATTGGAGGTGTAGTGGAGAGCTAAGAAAGTTACCTCAGATTACAACTGGACCGATGGGCCAATGGGCTGAAAAGTGGCAGATGGAGTTTAATTCAGATAAATGTGAAGTTTGGGAAAGTAAATCTTAGCAGGACTTATACACTTAATTGTAAGGTTCTAGGGAGTGTTGCTGAACAAACAGACTTCGGTGTGCAGGTTCACAGCTCCTTGAAAGTGGAGTCGCAGGGAGATAGGATAGTGAAGAAGGCGTTTGGTATGCTTTCCTTTATTGGTCAGAATACTGAGTACAGGAGTTGGGAGGTCATGTTGCGGCTGTATAGGACATCGATTAGACCACTGCTGGAATATTGCGTGCAATTCTGGTCTCCTTCCTATCGGAAAGCTGTTGTTAAACTTGAAAGGGTTCAGAAAAGATTTACAAGGATGTTGCCAGGGTTGGAGGATTTGAGCTATAGGGAGAGGTTGAACAGGTTGAGTCTGTTTTCCCTGGAGCGTCAGAGGTTGAGGGGTGAACTTATAGAGGTTTACAAAATCATGAGGGGCATGGATAGGAATGGTCTGCTTCCGTGCTGTCCATCTCTATGACTCTGTGACTCTATGACTATTACTCTAAGTCCAGTCTCTGTTCATCAGAACAGTTCTGATGAAGAATCACCGGACTCGAAATGTTTCTTGTCAAAGAAAGAAAAGGAGAGAAAAGGAGTGCCTGCTTACATGGCTGGAACTGCAAGAAAAAGGCTTCTGACTTTGTGGAGCATTCTGACAAGAAAGGGTCTAAGATGAAAACACAACCCAGGGAGAAGCTGTTTAAATTTGTTCAAGCTTTAGACCATGAGACCATAAAACATAGGAGCATAAATTCAGCCATTTGGCCCATCAAGTCGGCTCTGATCATGGCGGGTAGGTTTGTTAATCCCATTTTCCCACTTTCTCTACATAACCTTTGATCCCCTTGGCAATCAAGAACTTATTCATCACTGTTTTAAATATACTCAAATAACCTGGCCTCCACAGCTTTCTGTAGCAATGCATTCACCACTCTCTGGCTAAAGACGTTTCTCCTTATCTCCGTTCTAAAGGGTTTTCCCCTTACTCTAAGGCTGTGTCCTTGGGTCCTCGTCTCTCCTGCCAATGTAAACATCTTCCCAACGTCCACTCTGTCCAGGCCATTCAGTATTCTGAAGTTTCAATCAGATTCCTCATCATCCTTCTAAACTCCATTGAGTATAGTTCCAAAGTCCTCAAACGTTCCTCGGGCGGCACGGTGGCACAGTGGTTAGCACTGCTGCCTCACAGCGCCAGAGACCCGGGTTCAATTCCCGCCTCAGGCAACTGACTGTGTGGAGTTTGCACGTTCTCGCCGTGTCTGCGTGGGTTTCCTCCGGGTGCTCCGGTTTCCTCCCACAGTCACAAAGATGTGCAGGGCCAGGTGAATTGGCCACGCTAAATTGCCTGTAGTGTTAGGTAAGGGGTAAATGTAGGGGTATGGGTGGGTTTCGCTTCGGCATGTCGGTGTGGACTTGTTGGGCCGAAGGGCCTGTTTCCACACTGTAATGTAATCTAATCTAAACATGTCAAGCCTTTCAATCCCGGGATCATTCTCGTGAACATCATACGGACCTGCTCCAGGGTCAGTACATCCTTCCTGAGATATGGAGCCCAAAATTGCTTACAATACTCAAAATGTGGTCTGACCAGAGCCTTATAAAGCTTTAGAAGTACATCCCTGCTTTGATATTTCAGTTCTCTCGACATGAGTGACATTGTATTTGTTCTCCGAACTACCAACTCAACCTGCAAGTTTAGCTTCAGAGAAATCTGGACTAGAACTCCCTTTGCCCCTATGTGACACTACCTATGTGATCAGGCAGGCCCATGAGGTTTATAGCTTGCTTTTTAAGCATCCATACATTTTAAGGTGACTAAAAAGGCTATTCTGGGTGCATGTGAGTTTGTCCATGTGGCTTATAGGCAGAAATCTTAGAATTAACAGAAGCAGTCTGGGTTGACATATAGAATTTGAGAAGGGAAAGCAGAATAATTTTGATCATTGTATGCAGGGATGAAAGGTAGAGGCTGTGCATGAGATTCTTGGAAAAGTAATTCTCTTGCACAAATTTAAAAATTCACTGCTTCCATTGTAAGATTTTGCATAGATAAAGGAAAGATTACAACAATCAGATAAACAATGGAGATGGATAATGATTACAAACTAGTCCAGAAATTGAAACCTTTTTTTCTGTCACCTCTTCTGTGGCCAGAGAAGAATTAGAAAATTATTGCCAGCTAGTTCCCTGTCTTGCCTCGCTCAAAGTGCTGGGATACATTTAGAGTCATAGAGACATAGAGATGTACAGCATGGAACAGACATCTTCGGTCCAATCCGTTCATGCCGACCAGATATCCCAATCCAATCTAGTCCCACCTGCCAGACGCGGCCCATATCCCTCCAAACCCTTCCTAGTCATATACCCATCCAAATGCCTTTTAAATGTTGCAATTGTACCAGCCTCCTCCACTTCCTCTGGCAGCTCATTCCATACATGTACCACCCTCTGTGTGAAAAAGTTGCCCTTTAGGTCTCTTTTATATCTTTCCCCTCTCACTCTAAACCTATGCCCTCTAGTTCTGGACTCCCCAACCCCAGGAAAAATACTTTGTCTATTTATTCTAACCACGTCCCTCATAATTTTGTAAACCTCTATAAGGTCACCCCTCAGCCTCCGACGCTCCAGGGAAAACAGACCCAGCTGTTCAGCCTCTACCCATAGCTCAGATCCTCTAACCCTGGGAACATTCTTTTAAATCTTTTCTGAACCCTTTCAAGTTTCACAACATCTTTCCAATAGGAAGGAGACCCAGAATTGCACGCAATATTCCAACAGTGGCCTAACCAATGTCCTGTACAACCGCAACATGACCTCCCAACTCCTGTACTCAATACTCTGGCCAATAAAAGAAAGCATACCAAATGCCTTCTTCACTATCCTTACACCTTCGACTCCACTTTCAACAAGCTATGAACCTGCACACCAAGGTCTCTTTGTTCAGCAACACTCTCTAGGACCTTACCATTAAGTGTATAAATCCTGCTAAGATTTGCTTTCCCAAAATGCAGCACCTCGCATTTATCTGAATTAAACTCCATCTGCCACTTCTCAGCCCATTGGCCCATCTGGTCAAGATCCTGTTGTAATCGGAGGTAATATTCATGTCCACTACATCTCCAATTTTGGTGTCATCTTCAAACTTACTAACTGTACCTCTTATGCTCACATCCAAATCATTTATGTACGATCCTTGTGGCACTCCACTGGTCACAGGCCTCCAGTCTGAAAAACAACCGTCCACCACCACCCTCTGTCTTCTACCTTTGAGCCAGTTCTGTATCCAAATGGCTAGTTCTCCTTGTATTCCGTGAGATCTAACCTTGCTAATTAGCCTCCCATGGGGAACCTTGTCAAATGCCTTACTGAAGTCCACATAGATCACATCTACCACTCTGCCCTCATCAATCCTCTTTGTTACTTCTTCAAAAAACTCAATCAAGTTTCATCGACCCTGGAGGTTTTATCTATTTTAAAGCTTGTCAGGCTACTATGCTAATTTCTTCAAGTATATCACAATCATCTGTGATATCTATACCCTCATCATCCCTCTCACTAGTGAACACAAACACAAAGTATTCATTTAAAACTCTGCCTGTGTCCTCTGTTTCCCTAAGTAAATAGTCACAGTGGTCCTTAAAGTGGCCTATTCTTTCCCTAGTTATCCTCTTATGCTTAATGTACCTGCCATTATTCTTTCATGCCACCATTTTACTCTCCTAATTTCCTTTTTAAGTTTCCTTTTGCACATTCCGTACTCCTCAAATGCTCCTGCTGTTTTGATCCCTTGGTATCTGCCATAAATCTGCCTTTTTCTCTTCATCAACTCTGTATATTCCTTGCATTCCAGGGTTCATAGGATTTGTTGGTCACAACGTTTGTCTTTATTGGAATCTCCCCATTTCCTTCTTGAATGCATCCCACTGCTCTGACACAGATACAGTTAAAAGCATCTTCTCCCAGTTCACACTGGCCAAATCATACCTGATCTTATTAAAACTGGTCTTCTCCCAGTTTAGAACTTTGGTTTCAGGCCCATCCTTGTCCTTTTCCATAACAATACTGAATTTAACAGAGTTATGATTGCTGTCTGCAAATGTTCACACTGATACTTCAATCACTTGCCCAGCTTCATTACCTAAAATTAAGACCTGCTCCCCCTCCTCCCCTCCCCATGGTAGGGCCTTTGGCTTAAAAAGCTCTGCTGACTGCGTTTTAAGAATTTTGTTCCCTCTAAACCTTTCACACTGTAACTATTCCAATTAATATTGAGAAATTTGAAATCCTCTACTTTCACTACTCTATTATTTTTATACTACTCTAAATTTGCCTGCACATCTGCTCATCTATTTTTCTCAGACTGTTAGGGGACCTGTAGTATACTCCCAGTAATGTGATTTCTCCTATTAGATTTTTATGTTCTACCAATATAGTTCATTTGAGAAACCTTCTCAGATGTCATCCCTCCTTATTGTTGTAATTGATTATCTGACAAATATTGAAACAAACCCTTCTCTTTCATCTCCTTCTCTGACTCACCTGGAATATTGAGCTGCAAATGCTGCAAGCCTCTCAACTCCATCTCAGTGATAGCAATTACATCATATCCTCATGTTTTACTTTGCGCCCTTCTTCATCAGAGAGCTTGCATTGAACAAATACCATTCAATGTTGCCAAACATCCTGTGCCTTAACTTGCCTATATTTCTATGCCTTGCTGCATTTTCTAGTTTTGCGTGTTCAACTGTTCCTACTGAACCTTCTCTCAGAAAACTGCAGTTTAAATTAATCTCACCCCAACGGCACGAGCAAATATCCCTGCAAGAAAATGGTTCAGGTGCACCCAACTGCTTTGCACAGGTCACATCGCCTCCAAAAGCAGTCCCAATGTCCCTAAGATGCAAAGCCTGCCCTCCTGCACCATCCCTCCAGCCACATTTTCATCTGGACTAACTTTCTGTTATTATAATCATTTGCAGATGGTACTGGAAGTAATCCAGAGATTAAGAACAAGAACAAAAAATACAGCACAGGAACAGGCCCTTTGGCCCTCCAAGCCTGTGCCGAATCATCTTGCCTTAACTAAAAAAAAACCTTCTGCTCTTATTCGGTCCATATCCCTCCAATCCCTCCTTATTTATGTTACCATCCCAATGTGTCTTAAACGTCGCCAATGTGCCTGCTTCCATCACCTCTTCTGGCAGTGCGTTCCACTCTCTGCGTGAAAAATTTCCTTCACACATCCCCCTTAAATTTTCACCCTGTCACCTTGAATCTGTCCCCCATTGTAATGAAACTTAAAACCTTGGAAATAGCCTCTGACTAGCCACCCCTATCCATGTCTCATAATTTTGTAGGCGTCAATCAGGTCTCGTCTCAGCCAGCACCTTTCCAGTGAAAACAATCCTACCATTTGGATCCTGATGTGCAATCTACTTCGTAGCTTCCTAAATTCTGCTTGCAAGATCTCACTCCTTTATCAATTTACATCTTTCATATCAAAATGCACCATGATTTGAGCTTGCCTTCCCACTTCAGAATGCCCTGCAGCTGTTCAGTGACATTCCTCATCTTGGTACCAGGAAGGCAACAAGCCTTCCTGGACTCTCGTTTGCAGCTACAGACAATCCTGTCTGTTCTCCTTAGAACTAAGTTCCCGACCTCTATAGCCCTGCCATCCTTCTTCCTCACGTCTTGTGCAGCAGACCCATCCATCATGCCCCGAAGTTGGCTGGCACTGCTTGCTCCTGCACTGTGATCTCCCACAACACTATCCAAGATGATATATCCGTTAGAAAGGGGGATGCCGGCAGTGGGTGGAATACCCCCCTTCCTGGTATGATGTGAATAATGAGGAAAGATGGGAAAATACAGAAAGAATTAAATATCAGATACTGACATCAAAGACATTTTCTGATTTACCTCTCTTCTTTCTGTATTTTTCTCTTTGCAAATCTATTTCCAACTTCTTAAATGTTCTGTCTTTGATTCTCTCTCTCCTCTGTTTGAAGTTCCAATTTTCTCATTTCTATTTCTGATTCTATTTCAAGCTGCTTTAACACCAATTGAATTTTAGTTAACTTAATGTCTTATCTGGTTTCTGTTGCTGTCACTTCAATTTCAAACACTGTGCTATCTCCTTAATTATGTTTGCTTTTCAAGCCCTGGTATTAATTCTAACACTAAGTGTTTTACTAATTCAATTTGCTTAACTTTGGTTATTTTTACCAAATTTCTCATGGATAAATCTTGCACCTCCAGACAAGTCTTAGCACTTTGCCAAAACTATTTTGATGTGCCCATAGTGTTAGGTGCATTAGTCAGAGGGCAGTGAGTTGCTCTTCAGAGGGTCGGTGTGGACTTGTTGGGCCGAAGGGCCTGTTTCCACACTGTAGGGAATCTAATCTAATCTAATAAGGGATGTAACAGGAGAAGTGCACTATCACTCTAGTCTTGCTAATCCATGACTTGCAACATAAAATATAGTTTTATCCAAATCCGGATATGGCCAACTGCCTGCTTTCTCTATATTAAGCTTAGTCGGAAAAGAGCTATTAATCAGTTTTCTTTAAAAAAACACAAAATAAAAGATTATAATGAAACAAAGCTCATTCAATGAAGATTTAAAATTGGTTAATACAAAATTTGTAATTTCAAATGAAAAACTTTTATACTCTAGTTCAAACAAAGGTAAAAATCACACCATGAAATGTTATAGTCCAAAAGGTTTATTTGGAAGTACTAGCTTTCGGAGGTAGGTAGGTGATGAAGGAGCAGCGCTCTGAAACCTAGTACTTCCAAATAATATTGTTGGACTATCACCTGGCATTGTGTGACTTTTAACTTTGTCCACAGTCCAACACTGGCACCTCCACATCTTAATTCAAAACATACAAATGTGCACACAATCTATGTAAAATGAAAATAATTGATTTATCTTTACACAGATTGACTAAAAATGAGAAACACTTTTGGAGTAACAGCAGAAGACATTTCATAAACTTCGTTTGCATAAAATGGAATTATAATGTTTGTTTGGGTAAATTGATAATTTTATCCTAGTGCAATAATGCAATATTTTAATACTATCAACAGTAATGGCAGTAAGAATTACAGAAATAAGGATAGCCTGAAAAATTCAACTGAATTCCTTCCTTGCAAATGGTTTAAGTATGAGAACATTGAAGATATTGATTTGACAGATGGCTATTGCATGTTACATTATTAACTTGTGATCAGCTGAAATTATTTTTTCACAACAAACATGAGAATGTTGGCTTAATTTCAGAGCAAAATCTTACTCAATACTGGATTATTGCAAATTAATCTTTTACTTAAAAACATAACAGCAGAAACATCACCAACAAGCAACATTTTTTAATTCTAGTACTAGTAGTATCACAATGAAAGCGTTAATTAGGACAGCCTCTGGGTTATATATAGGGCAAGTGAAAAAGTTTATTATTCTTAAATGCATTTCTCATTTATTTATCAAATTAGCTTTTAAAAGTATATTTCAGGCTCTACTGATTTTGAGGTTCACTGACTTGATAGTCATTATTTTTTCACAACTGATCTTTTGTTGCATTATTCTTTTGTTATTATCAGAAAGAAGCAATTATGTTGTCACAAAAGTACATTTTGACACACTGAGAAATAACCAGAAACACATCACACAGATATCAAAAAGAGGAATGTTGTTCATCTTTGTCTCACAAGGAAACTAAGAAGTCCTATTGTTGAACCATGAATTATGGTAGACAATTAACTAGCTAATTGGAGGAGAAGACTCAAATTCATCCACATCCTCAATGATGAGAAAGCTCAGTACAGTGTTGTAATACAGTGTTAAGAGGTGAATTTTCTATTAAGCAGGTTGATAGCACATCACTGCCTATGATGAAGAGTCCAAGCAGCTGCATGCTGTTGACTGATTGTAACAAGGTCAGCCATAGAATATAAGTTTACCGATTGGGGCTGTTTATCTGGTCCAACTAGGGAGTTCTGGCTGACAGATGTAAACGGGAGTGTCTGCTTGTCACTGGCCACTCGGGTGTTTCCTATCTTCCTGGTGGTGGAAATTGTATAAAGATTCGTACACCTTGTGTCTCTCACTGTGTCTCACACCTGCACACACACAACATGGGTGTTGGAAAAAGAATAAGCACTACTGCAGTTAGGCGGTAATGTGGGGGTTAAAAGAAAAAAAACAGGAGTGTATGGAAAAAATAAAAAAAAGGAAAAAAATATAAACAGGAGTGTCACCTGTACACACACAACATGGGTGCTGGGGAAAAAATAAGCACTACCGCAGTTATGCGGTAGTGTGGGGGTTTTTAAAAAAAGAGGAAAAAAAATAAACAGGAGTGTCAGACATCCTGCTCACTCTGAGTGCTGCCTCTGAGGGAACTGAATCAGTGAGTGAAGGACTCTACACTTTCCTGTGGAGGAGAGGAGAGGAGAGGAGAGGAGAACAGTCACTGTATCTTATTTACTGCTGTTGGTGTCTTCCTGCTGAGGAGGAGTTTATTTTGAATTTTTGGTTCTCTTTATTGTTTGTTGTGATTGATTGTTTTCTGGCTTTCTGCTTATTTCTGTTAATTTGAAGCTGTGCTTAGCTACACAGGCATCCTGACACTCTGACAGCTGGTTCTGAGGCAGCTGGATCAACATCAAGGACTTTCCATGCATAAATAATGGGTGAGTTGGTGACGGGATACCAGCTTCTGTGGAGTTATTTCATACTGGACGGAAGATGTTTACCTAAGTTATATTGTAACTGAATGGTATCAGTTTTTTAATTAAATAAATCTGATTAAGATTTTCAAATAAATTTGAACTTTCATACTAGGTTGTAAGTATTCTGAGTAGTTATTCTATGTTAAGTATATAACACATGAATATGATATGGTGATCAGTGGTAATTTTTTCTAAAGAAAAGACAGTCATGCAAACATGAAAACCACAAAACAAAAGCCTCAGACAAGCTTCAAAGCAGCGCATAAGTTATATTTTCACTGGGGGCATAGAAAGAAAAACCTCTACTCAAAAGCTACTAATTTAACTGTGATCATTTATTTATGAGTTGGCCAGATCAGTGATCAGTGCAAATGGCAAGCTGATTCTGAAATGGGCTATGGAAACTGCACAGCTATTATGACAACCTTAGGTGCCAATCCTGTGCAAAAAAAAAAAGTGCAGTAAATGAAAGCTAAAGCTGCAACCAAAATCAGTGCAGGGAAGAATAAAGGAAAAGCAGGTATATCACTGAATCTCCAGACAAAGTATTACTATAGTCTTACGACTATAAATCCTCTACACATCACCCCTACTCATCAGTAACATTTTCAAAAATCAAGAAACCTCAGAAAAATGGCTATCAAATTCGCTCACGTGAACTGATGGTTATAGATTCTGATTTGAATGTTGGTTTTTTAAATAAAGGATCAAGCTATGCTTTCTTTTAGGAAAAGCCATCATAGAACTGAATATGAAAGCAGTGAAAGTGACAATAACCAAGGGAAATGAGGCGTTACGCAGTTGTGGAGGTGGTAGTGGGCTGAGAGATAAATAGGGGGTGGGGGTGGGGGTATGGCTGAGGGATGATAGCTGAGAGGGCGAAAGGTGGATGCAGGTGGGGGGTAAAAGTGATAGATGGGGAGAGTGGAGCAGATAGGTGAGAAGAAAGATGGACACATAGGACAGGTGAAGAGGGCAGTGTCGAGTTAGAGGATTGACTCTGGGATGAGCAGAGGGAGGGGAGATTTGGAAACTGGTGAAGTCGATGTTGATACCGCGTGGTTGAAGGGTCCCAAGGCGGAAGACGAGGCGTTCTTCATCCAGTTGTCGGGTGGCTTCAATTTGGTGGTGGAGGAGGCCCAGGACTTGCATGTCCTTGGGGGAGTAGGAGGAGGAGTTGAGGTGGTCTGCCATATGGCAGTGGAGTTGTTTGGTGTGTGTGTACTAGAGATGTTCCCTGAAATACTCCACTAGTTGGTGTTTTGTCTCCCGTTATAGAGGAGACCACACCGAGAGCAACGGACACAGGAGATGAGGTGGGTGCATGTGCAGGAAAATCTCTGCTGGATGTGAAAAGATCCTTTGTGGCCTTAGACGGAGGTGATGGGGAAGTATGGTTGCAGATTTTACACCTCCTGTGGAGGCAAGGGAAGGTGCTGAGTGTGGAAGGTGGGTTGCAGGGGCGTGGACCTAACAAGGAAGTCATGAAGGGAATGATCTCTGTGCAACACAGATCAGGGTGGGGAGGGGAATGTATCTTTGATGGTGGGGTCAGATTGTAGGTTACAGAAATGGCGGAGAATAGTGCGCTGTATCCAGAGATTAGTGCGGTGGAAGGTGAGGACCAGAGAGCTCTATCCTTGTTCCGGACATTAGTCAGGTGGAAGTCAATCATAAAGCCTACAAGACAAAACTGATTGCATACAATGAGTCAACCATCCCTTGCATTAATGCATTCATTATGACAAGCAGCTATGGCGATTTTGCAAGCCAGAAGTATGCTATAAGGTGGATACAAATATGAGCAGCACTATCAGTGTGTATGAATTTCAACATGACTGCCAATCACAAAATCACTAAACTACCAATTGCAGCTGAACAAATTGTTGTGATCTATTGGGATAGTATGCTATAAATTGGACTCCACTATTCGCAAAATCATAAAAAATGTTAAAAATTTTTAAACACATGCACAGTACTCTGAATTAAATGAACTTCAGATCAAGGTTGATAGAAAGTTGGGACCAGTTTGCCATAATAAACAAGAATTATTATTTATTATCAGTAATTAGATTATCGCTACTAGCAAACAGATATAAACCATTAACATATGACACTACTAAGTAAAATCCCAATCCCCTTAAACATGCCCTCTTTACACACACACACAAACACACTCACAAATAGGAAAATAAACTATTAGTGGAGATAGAAAAAAACTGTAAAGTCAGTTCAGTGCTCTTTGCTTCTTGATTCTTACGTTGAAATGATCCTACTTTGGGTAGCCAGCCCTTGATATTCAGTTAGGCGAAAGTGAGGACTGCAAATGCTGGAGATTAGAGTCAAGATTAGAGTGATGCTGGAAAAGCACACCATTCCTGATGAAGGGCTTTTGCCCTAAACATTGATTTTCCGGCTCCTCGGATGCTTCCTGACCTGTTGTGATTTTCCAGCACCACTCTAACCTTAACCTTGGTATTCAGTTGTCTTTGTAAGAAGTTCAGAAGTGATTTATATGTATATGGAAAATATCTCTGCATAGTACAAAAGTCAAAGCACAAAGCAACTGCTGCAGGAATGGCAACTGGCTTCCTTCAAGTTTACAATGTTTTCTGCTACTGCAGAAAACAGGCATTTACTGCTGAGGAGAACAACAGCACACTCTTCTGTGTCTTTCCCTCTCTGTGCATCTGTGCCTCAGGAGTTGGTTTCTAGTTTCAATCTGCTCAGTTATCTGAGAATCAATCAACTTCACTTGTAAACAACTCCTCGGCTTCTGGTAATCTACACATTGCAGGAACCCATAGCTAAAAAAATGATGCCACAATAGGTATCAAAGTCCTTGTTGTGAAATTATGCAGCGTCACAGTAAATCCCTGTGTCTGAAAACAGCTATTTTTTCTTGCAGTCCACAGTTTTCAAAAACACAAAGATAAACAAAAAGAATGCTCACATTAATTTAGTCCAAGACTTAAAACAAATATACCCAGACAGATTTGATGTCATGGAAAACTTCAAAGGTTAATTTGGATTGCACCTCTGAAAAGATGTATTTGCATTGATTTAACTTCCCAGAAAGCACGATGTTCACACACAACAGAAATGGAAGAGCACATTCAACAAAAGGAACTAGTGGTGTCATGGTGTTGTACTGGGCTAGCAATCCAGAATCCCTCGCTGATATTCTGGAGACATTGGTTTCAAATCCCACAAAGGAAGATGCCCGAAATTTGAATCCAATAACATCTGGAATAAAGAGCAGACTTAATGGTGCCCACGTAACCAATCTTGATTGCTTGAGGGAAGGAAAAACCCATCTGGTTCACTAATGTCCTTGAGGAGAGAAATCTCCACCTTTACTTGATGTGGCTATAGCAATATGTTTGACTCTTAACTGCCCTCAGGGCATTTAGAAATAGATAATAAATGCTGGCCTAGACAGTAACACCCACATCCTGTGAATGAATTTAAAATAGGCAGTTTGGAACATAGTTGTATCATCTGTCATGTACATCAACATAGCTGGTACAGTTCAATTATGTACATGATGAAAGACGATGGCACAATTTGTAGATATTTGAGTCCATTTTCCCTTAAATTATGCCCACACAAAATTAAAGGAACTGAATCTCAAATTCTTTACCCTATGGATAATGGCCAGTTCACCAGACAAAGGAATCTCAAGAACATAACGTTTTCAGAACACCATTTGGAATATACAGGTTGTTCTGTTACAATGCACATTTCGTCAACATGTATCCGCTGTAACATGATTGACAAACTGGGCCGCTGTTTCTACAGTACAAACTTTTAAAATGTGTATCGGCTGTAACATGATTACATCACCAACACTTTAAGTGTTGTTTCTCAAGCGCGATCTTTCTACAACGCGACATTGCACGAGGACGTAACCACCACATTACAAAAGAACTGACTGTACTGCTTCCGGAGACGACCTTTCAGTCTCTTTGTCAGTCAGGATCCAATGCATTAGCACATGGACAGAATTACAGAAATTATTCTGGAGCAGTAAGTAATATTAATGATATTGTGGTAATGAACTCAATCTGAGGGCAGCGCCAATGAAATCCACTGAAATCAATGGATTTCAGTGAAAGATTCATTCTCAATAGGAGGAAGTACCAGGTGAATATAGGTCTGATCAACATTTTGGCACTATCTATTCATGTTATGAGATCTATCCTGATCTAAGCATGGTTGAAGATGTACGACTCATGGCTACTCCCTCGGATAAAGAAGACCTGCACAGACGTCTTGTATTTTTAACTTTTGAGCACCAGACATAACTAACTTTATTGACAAAGTAATTTGTTAAAAGAGTTACTTGGGAAAGATAAAGGAATATCAATACATGTTTAAATCATTCAAACAAGCATTGTCAGCAGAAACTTAATTCCCAAGTACTATGTCCCAAGGGAAAAATACAATCATGAACGTGGGTGCACCTCTGAAAGGGCTAGGAACATGATTACATTTCTGCCTGTTCAGTAAGTAATTCACTGAGGAAACCAAGACCAAGCCATTGGAAATGATTTGGCACAAACCACTGACAAAAACACCAACAATGTTCCAGTAAAAACACAGGGAGATAACGTCACCATCTGCTACTTGGTACTTCGATGGTTGGACATAACGTGGGCACACTGAGCAGATTACAAAATATGAATTAGAATGCAGAAAATTCTGTTCGTCATTCAAGTAGACAGTATGGCTATTGAGGTCGAAGAGGTGCTTAAGGTTAATTTAGTGAATTTTGGTCAGTAAAACTGCAAACAAATTCAGGAATCAAATAGTGAATGATCCACGAGTGAAGGCATCATGCAATTTCCATAGCAGAATGGCCTGCCATGATACAAGTGGGGTCAGACTCTCTCAAATGCTTTTGGCTAAACAATGATGATCTCGTTAAAAATCACCCAACACCAGGTGAAAGTCCAGCAGGTTTATTTGGAAGTACTATTGGACTACAACCTGGTGTTGTATGACTTTTAATTTTGTCAACCTCAGGACCTCTATATAATGATTATCTAGGCACCACAAGAAATGGAATTTTTAAGGAGAAACAGGCACAGAGGAACCTGGATTATCCGAATATCAATTATCCGAATTTCAGTTTATCTGAAGAAGATCTCAAGGTTCCGACAGAAACATTACATCAAAGATGTGTTTCCAACACTGACCACGTCTTTTGTTTACAGTGATTAAAAGTGAACTTGGCTTACTGAGAACAGTCCTGTAAATCAATGGGAGCCCAGGCACCGTCTCCAACTGACTGACCTCCCACCCTCTCTCGCTCTCTCCCCCCACTTGCCCTGGGGTTCTACATCGGGGTTTAACCTTAATCCCCCTTTCCCAGATAATCTTTCCAACATTGTCCTGTACAGGGCAAAGGTGAAACTTGTCAAAAAGTTGCATTAAAAAGGTGTGTGTGTGTGTGTATGTGTGGAGACCTACTGCTCCCCCCACCCCCTTCAAAGGCAGCAGCAAGTCTTACTGGTTGGTGTCCGGTCTGGCTGCCCCGGTGGCCAGGATGACTGGGTCAGACTGGGGTGCGGGTGTGGATGGGAGGAGGGGGGGGGAAAGGTGGGTGGGGGCAGACGGGGAGGCAGTGTTCAACGGGGTTGGGGGTGACAAGGGCGTGGGTGAGGAGGGCGGATGGGTGGGTGGTGTTGGATGTGATTGGTGGGGCAGGGTTGGACGGGGTTGTGGGGCAGCTGGGGCCATGGCTAGGGGGGTCGGGGTGGGGGCATACGGGGGGGCAGGGGCTTGCATGCAGTGTGCTGCTGCCTAGACTCCTGACTGGGGAGCGGACATAACAGAAAACTCCAAGCGTCAGAAGAAAGGCATTGATTCAATTAATTGAATAATCAATTATCTGAACAAAATAGTGCCCCCCACCTCGTTCAGATAATCAAGGTTCCTCTGTACTTCCAAAACTCCTCACCAGAACATACAATCAGCACATCAAGGATATATAGGCATGAGTAAACACAATGTCTGGTGTGAGTTACTGTGTACTGACCAAAGATCAACAATGACATTGAGAGTCCAGCAAGGACATGTCAGGCTTGCCAGAATGTTATGACATGGGGTAAACCCTCCTGCCTAATTTAAAACCAGCAACACAGAAAAGATTTATCCCGTGCAAAAATTCCTGTAAAAATTCAAGTGGCCAAGAACTATGTAAAGTAAAAATTAACAACTTCCTCTAACCTATCTTTTACCTTCCCTTCTATAATACTAGTCCAATAAAACTCCCAATTAAGATTTACAGAAACATCCAAATTTTAAAACCAGTCAGTGGTCGAATCTTCTCTTTATCTTCATCGCTAGATTGGCTCTCCAGGTCAGTGTTGAGGCTCTTCCTTGTGCAAACTCATTCTCTCAACAGGTACCTCTCAGACAGTTCTGACTAGCAGTCTACAGCTGTTGGTCTGGTGGCAGTTCTCCTCCCAACTGTTCAATTTTCCCCAGTCTTATACCCCAAAGCATCGGATCGTGTCATTGGCTTTTAAGATTGTCAATATACTCAATTCAAACTTGATTGGAATTTGGTATTTTTTGGGGTATAATTTCAACTGATTGGCCTAATTTGCATCTGTTTTGTCGTTTCCAGGCAACTAGCTACTCCAGTAGCTGGAGCACATGTTACATTGTGTCTTATTAAGAACACTTGGTGCTGTCACTGCTAGCCTTTACTCTCTTAAATGTATAGTAAACCCACATCTTCTTAACAAGAATCACAAACACAGCCACAAAAGAACATCTGGATGTCTTGAAATGTGTAAAAGTAGATAAATCCCCAGCACCTGATCAGATGTTCCCTAGAACTCTGTGGGAAGGTAGGGAAGTGATTGCAGGACCTCTTACTGAGATACTTGTATCATCAATAGTCACGGGTGAGGTGCCGGAAGACTGGAGGTTGACTAACGTGGTGCCTCTGTTTAAGAAAGATGGTAAAGACAAGCCAGGGAACTATAGACCTGTGAGCCTGACGTCGATGGTGGGCAAGTTGTTGGAGGGTATCCTGAGGGACAGGATGTACATGTATTTGGAAAGGCTAGGACTGATTAGAAATAGTCAACATGGCTTTATGTGTGAGAAATCATTTCTCACAAACTTGATTGAGTTTTTTGAAGAAGTAACAAAGAAGATTGATGAGGGCAGAGCGGTAGATTCAGTAAGGCATTTGACAAGGTTCCCCATGGGAGACTGGTGAGCAAGGTTAGATCACATGGAATACAGAGAGAACTCGACATTTGGATACAGAACTGGCTCAAAGGTAGAAGACAGAGGGTGGTGGTGGAGGATTGTTTTTCATACTAGAGGCCTGTGACCAGTGGAGTGCCATAAGGATCAGTGCTGGGTCCACTACTTTTAATCATTTATATAAACGATTTGGATGGGAGCATAAGAGGTATAGTTAGTAAGTTTGCAGATGACACCAAGATTGGAGGTGTAGGGGACAGCGGAGAAGGTTACCACAAATTACAACGGGATCTTAATCAGATGAGCCAATGGGCTGAGAAGGGGCAGATGGAGTTCAATTTAGATAAATGTGAGGTGCTGCATTTTGGGAAAGCAAATCTTAGCAGGACTTATACACTTAATGGTAAGGTCCTGGGGATTGTTGCTGAAAAAAGAGACCTTGGAGTGCAGGTTCATAGCTCCTTGAAAGTGGAGTCGCAGGTAGATAGGATAGTGAAGAAAGCTTTCCTTTATTGGTCAGAGTATTGAGTACAGGAATTGGGAGGTCATGTTGCAGCTGTATAGGATATTGGTTCGGCCACTGTTGGAATATTGAGTGCAATTCTGGTCTCCTTCCTATCGGAAAGATATTGTGAAACTTCAAAGGGTTCAGAAAAGCTTTACAAGGATGTTCCCAGGGTTGGAGGATTTGAGCTATAAGGAGAGGCTGAATAGACTGGGGCTGCATTCTCTGGAACGTCGGAGGCTGAGGGGTGACCTTATAGCAGTTTATAAAATCATGAGGGGCATGGATAGGATAAATAGACAAAGTATTTTTCCTGGGGGAGTCCAGAACGATAGGTTTAGGGTGAGAAGGGAAAGATATAAAAGAGACCTTGCAGGTGGTGGCATTCCCATGTATCTGCTGTCCTTGTTCTTCGAGATGGAAGAGAGTATGGGTTTCGAAGGTGTTATCAAACGATCTTTGTGAACTTCTGCAATGCATCTTGTAGATTGTACACACTGCTGCTACTGAGCACCAATGGCGGAGGGAGTGGATGCTTGCAAATGTGGTCCTTGTAGGTTGTCTTGGCCTGCATGGTGTCAAGCTTCTTGAGTTTTGTTGGAGCTACACCCATCCAGGCAAGTGGCGAGTATTCCATCACACTCTTGACTTGCGGCCTATAAATTTAGGGGAGTCAGGAGGTACGTTTGCTACGTGTTTTCTCGTCTCTGACCTGCTCTTGCAGCCATTTATTTATATAGCGAGTCCAGATATGTTTCTGGTCAATGGTAACCCACTTGCAATGGATAGTCAGTACTGAGGCAGGTGGTGAGGCTTAACATTCTCGGTTTCATTCTCACAAAATCTGCCGGTGGCAAAGGCATCTGCCTACATCAGTATCAATAAGAGTGACGATATTCGTTGTGCAGACGAAGTCCCACCTTCACATTGAGATCACAGTGCTAAATAGGACAGACTTCAAATAGAGCTCGCAACTCAAAACTAGGCATCCAGTCTTGCATGCCAATGCAGCTAATAAGCAGGTAATAGACACAACTAAGCAATCGCACATCCAACGAGTCAGATCTAAACTCTGCAACACTGCCACATCCAGTCATGAATGGTAGTGGACAATTAAACAATTCACTGGAGAAGGAGGCTCTGCAGATATCTCCATCTCCAATGATGGTAGAACCCAGCACATCAGTGCAACAATCTTCAGCCAGCAATGTCAAGTGGCTGGTCCATCTTGACCTCCTCAGTGGTCCCCAGCATCATAGTTGCCAGTCTTCAGCCAATTCAATTAAAAACACATATCAACAAATACTTGGAGGCACTGACTACTGAAAAGGCTATGGGCACTGATAACACTCTAGCAATAGTATTGAAGACTTGTCAGTTCCCTAGCCAAGCTATTCTAGTGAGCTAGAATGCTGGCATCTACCCAATATTGTGGAAGATTGCCTAGGTATGTTCTCGCCACAAAAAGCAGGACAAATCCAAGCCAACCAATTACCACCTCATTAGTCTACTCTCAATCATTAGTAAAGTGTTAGAAGGGATAATCAACAGTGCTATCAAGTAGCAACTGCTGAACAACAATCTGTTTGTTGACGTCCAGTTTGGGTTCTGCAAGGGTCACTCAACTCCTGACCTCATTACAGTCTTGGTTCAAACATGGATGAAACATCTGAATTCCAGAGGTAAGGCAAGAGTGACAGGCCTTGATATCAAGCTCATAATTGAAAAGTGCAGCACCAAGGAGCCCTAGCAAAACTGGAATCAACATAGTTATTGGAGGTTTTGCCATCTTAGCTCCAGTGCATCTCTACAGGAATTCCTCAGGGTAGTGTCCTAAGCTGAACCACATTCAGCTGCATGGGATCAGAAATGGAGATGTTTGCCAATGATTGCACAATGTTCATCACCATTTGTGATTGGTCAGATACTGAAGCAGTCCATGTTAAAATGCAACACAATCTATTCAATATCCAGCTTGGGCTGACATATACTAAGTAACATGCATGCCACACAACTGGCAGGCAGTGACCATCTCCAATAAGAGACAATCTAATCATTGCCCCTTGGCAGTCAATGGTGTTAATTATGTCACCATCATTGAATCCCCCACAATCAACATCCTGGGGCTCATCTTTGACCAGAAATTCAACTGGACTCACCACATAAACAGAGTGGCTACAGAGCAGGCCAGAGGTTAGGAATACTGCAGTGAATAGTTCACCTCCTGACTCCCCAAAATCTGTCCATGATCTACAAGGCACAAGTTAGAAATGTAATAAAATACTCCCCACTTGTCTGGATGAGTGCAGCTCCAACAACACTCAAGAAGCTTGACATCATCCAGGACAAAGCAGTCTGCTTGATTGGTACTACATCCACAAGTATCCAACCCTCTACCACCGACACTCAGTAGCAGTGTGCACTATCTACAAGATGCACTGCAGAAATTCACCAAAGATCCTCAGACAGTACCTTCTAAACCCATGACCACTTCCATCAGGAGATGGCAGCAGATACATGAGAACACCACCACCTTTAAGTTGCCCTCCAAGCCTGATGTGAAAAGATATCACTGTTCCTTCACTGTCAATGGGTCAAAATCCTGGAATTCCCTCCATAAAGGTATGGTGGGTCAACCAGCAGCAGGTGGACTGCAGTGGTTCAAGAAGGCAGCTCATCACCACCTTCTCAAGGGCAGCTAGGGACAGGCAATAAACAGCAAATGCCCATAACCCACAAATGAATAAAAGAAAATGTAATGACTATTTGGTCATTCCTTCACTGGCGCTGGATCAAAATCTTGGATCTCCCTTCTTAACAACACTCCAGGTGCACCAATACCACATGGATTGTTGTGATTAAAAAGCAGGGCTCACCACCATCTTACCAAGAGAAAATAGAGATAAAACACAAATGTCTTAACTAGTGAGGCTGACAGGCTAAAAACAGATTTTTTAACAAATGACAGGCATTCAAAAGAAGGTGTTATGCTTGTACTTCCAATGTTTGTTATAATGCTTGAACGGTTGGAACAGATTTGTTTTAAAGATGATTTAGGAATTAATTCCTAGAGGCATGGCATTCATCCACAAACTCCATCAACAAACACATCGACCTGGACCCAATATACCAACCACTACAGGGGACAGCTGAAACTGACAACCGGAAGCGGCAGGGACAGACCACTATAAACACCGGAGGAAACATCAAAGAAGCGCTTCGCAGGAGGCTCCCAAGCACTGATGATGTCGCCTAGCCAGGGGACGAAACGTTTGCAACAAAAACTTCCAGCTCGGCGAACAGAACCACAGCAATGAGCACCCGAGCTACAAATCTTCGCACAAACTTTGAATGAACATTCAGCATCTCCTGTCAAGATAGAGCATCTGATTTGGAAGTATACAAGCATGCAGGGATCGCTAACATGTCTGGTGTTCTGAGCCACTCACCTAGCTCACCGATGTCAGCTAAATGAATGAATGCTACATCTTGAAAGACATAATTTTATACGCCTCAACTTTACTCCTTTCCTTCCCCTCCTTCTGACAACACTGACGTGTGTGTTCTGTCATTCCAATCAATTAGCTCTAGTTAGGAAAATGTTATCAGGCTATCACTGCCAAGAAAACGGCAATGTGCTGAAACTGCAACTGCTGAAGCTGTAGTCCATGAACACAATTGCAGTACCTGTGACATCCCTTACTCCATATTAACAATAACCTGTAGGCTGCCCTTATTACAGCTAGCCGCTACTAGACTTTCAGCATGTGATCCTATGCCAGTTCCCACTGGCTGATCTTTCTCCTCTTTTAACAGGCACACTGCCTTTTGGGACAGGACTCTCTAACGCCTGCAGGAGGATCAATTCTGGGTAATTCTTTTCTGATAGAATCACAGTGGCATATTGCATGGAAACAAGCCTTTGGTTAAACTTGTCCATGCCAACCAGGTTTCCAAAACTGAACTATTCCCATTGGCCTGTGTTTGGCCCATATCCCAACAAAACCTTTCCTATCTATGTTCTTGTCCTAATATCTTTTAAATGTTGTAATTCTACCCACCGCTACAATTTCCTCTGGCTGCTTGTTCCACATATGCACCACCCTCTGTTGCCTCTCATGTCCCTTTGAATCTTTCCCCTCTCATCTTAAATGATGCCCTCTAGTTTGGACTCCCCTGCCCTGGGGAAAAGACCTTGGCTATTCATCTTATCTGTGCCCTTCATCGTTTTATAAACCTCTACGAGATTGCCCCTAGCCTCCTACCCTCTAGGTAGAAAGGTCCCTATACATTTTTTCACTAAGGTTAATCATCTTAGTTAACAAACTTAGCACATTTTCTACGCTATATCTAACTGGATAATTATTTTAAAGTGTGCATTCCTATCAGTAAAGGTAAATTCATCAATGTCAATGGGCCACTAACTCAGAGACTGAGGCTAATGCCTCGGGATGGGGTTCAAATCCCACCACAGAATTGATATTCAACAAATGAAGTTCTGGAATTGGAAACTTGTTGCCACAGTGGCAAACTTAAAACTCCATCTCAATCACTCAAGTCCTTTAGGGAAGGAAATCTGCCAACCTTTAGCAATCTGGCCTAATTTTTTTCTGCAAAACCATAAGCAACAGGGTTAACTCATAATTTCTCTCTGAAATGGGCTAGAAATTCAAAATCAATTCAGGACAGACAACAAATACTAGCCTTGGTAGCAACATTTACATTCCATAAAATAATACTGAATAAAACTTCAATATAGTCCTAACTTCTTTTGATAATTATGCTTACTGACATTTTTAAGGCACTTCAATCTCTTTTTCTCCTCTTATCAGTTTTAAAGTGTTAACTGTCTTGGTAAATGTTCCTGGCGATCAAGAAATTTACATATTTCCGATTGTGAAGAATATCCTCAGAAAACTGATAATTGATTACGTATATATTCTTAAATCAAAGCATAACAGAATATCCACTTTTCAACAAATTCAGTCATGTTACATGCCATGCAAATAATTCAGTATAACACACAACCTTTTGCAGTAATAAAATTATGCCTTGGGGTGAGGGGATCCAAGATGGCGGCAATCTAAGAAGATCGCACTGCAGGGCTCTGCATCGCAGCACAAGCAGGATGAGCCTTCAACCCTTCAGTTCAGGCAGCATCGAGGAGCTTCAGCAAAATCGACTTTTTGGGCAAAACCCGAAAGGTCGATTTTGCTGAAGCTCCTCGATGCTGCCTGAACTGCTGTGCTCTTCCAGCAGCATTGATCCAGAATCTGGTTTCCAGCATCTGCCATCATTGTTTTTACCTGAGCCTTCAACCCGTCCAACCAGACCATCACGATATCTTGGGACTCTGGAAAGATCGTGGAGTCCCAAGAAACTTCTAAAACTGAACTTACCTGCATTCTCAGCCATCCAGAGATGCCGAGAAAGGGAGGAGGAGCTTCTGAGGCCAAGTTATTAGTTCAGCCTGCAGCAGCCTCGGAGTTGATTATTTTCCAGGCCCTGGTGAACGAGCTCGCGAAAGGCTGGGGAAACAGATTGAAGAGAAGCTGGCTCCAATCTCTCTCGTGCTGCAGAAGCATAAGCAGCAGCTGGGAGACCTGGAGAAGAGGACGGATGAGATGGAGCATAGGTTCACAGTGGTGGAAGCTGATGCCAGTTCTTTCAAGGTTGAGATCCAAGCCCTGAAGACCCAGGTTCGTAATTTGCGTGACCAAGTGGATGTCTTTGAGAACAGGGGCAGGAGAAAAAACATTCGGATCATCGGTCTGCCTGAGGGTAAGGAAGGTGATCGGCCTGCGGAGTTTGTTGAGGACTGGCTTCCGTAATTCCTTGACTTGGAGGATGGCATGAGAGGATTGAAGATAGAGAGGGCTCACTGGATCGCAGCGCGGAGATCGGGTCTGGGTCAAAGTCCTTGTCCTCTCCTGGTGTGGTTCCATCATTACCAGTATAAGGAGAGAGTCATGGAGGCTTCCAGAGTCCAGGAGAAGGATCCGAAGATGGGTGAGTGCTGAACCAGAGGACACAGCTTAAAAATATGGGGTAGACCATTTAGGACAGAGATGAGGAGAAACTTCTTCACCCAGAGAGTGGTGGCTGTGTGGAATGCTCTGCCCCAGAGGGCAGTGGAGGCTCAGTCTCTGGATTCATTTAAGAAAGAGTTGGATAGAGCTCTCAAGGATAGTGGAATCAAGGGTTATGGAGATAAGGCAGGAACAGGATACTAATTGAGGATGATCAGCCATGATCATATTGAATGGTGGTGCAGGCTCGAAGGGCAGAATGGCCTACTCCTGCACCTATTGTCTATTGTCTATTGAGAAGATGGATATTGCTTTGTTACAGGAGACACACTTGGATGACAAGGAGCATCTGAAGTTACAGCAGAATGGCTTTGACCGAGTTTATTTTTCATCATTTAATACCAGAAGTAGGGGAGTGGCTGGATTGGTTAGGAAGAATCTCCTTAGAGTGTGTTAAAGACACACACGGGAAGTTTGTAATTCTTAACGCCTTGATACATGAGGAAGGAATATGGTGTTTTAAATGTTTATTACCCTCCAGCTCATCCCCTTAAGTTTTTGGTTGACACTTTCTCTAAACTGATAAGTCTTGAGATTTTAACTGTCTCATGGATCCCACAATAGAAGGTTGCCCAAATGTCCCTTGATACCCTCTGTACATACTAAACAGTTAATGGGTTTGGGTGGGGAGTTAGGGTTGGTGGACATCTGGAGGCGTCTCCACCCTACAGATAGGAATTTTACGTTTTTCTCCAATCTGCACTGATGTCACACTAGGATTGATTTTTTTCTGACCCCTGTGATAACCCTGGATTTGGTGGCATCTTGGATAATTGTTAATATTACCATCTTTAATCATGCTCCAGTGTATCTTATGGTAAAGATTAAGGACGTTACAGTAGGTTCGAGGTACTGGCGAATGGATCCCTTTATCCTCAAGGATAATAAGTTTGTGGAGTATTTCTCTCGGGAACTCTGGGCATCCCTAGACATCAGCTTAGGCTCGGTTAGTAGCTCATCTGTCCTCTGGGAAACTGCCAAAGCCTATGCTAGGAGGTTAGTTATTTCATATTCTGCCAGTAGGAAGCAGCAGAAGGGTGAGCAGCAATATCTCCTTGAAGCACGGTTGAAGGCAGCCGAGAAGGCCTCCTTTGACAGATCCTCGTTGGTCAAACTACAGAGGATTACGGCACTACGGTCTGCACTAAATTCCGTGTTCACGCAGATGACAAAGAAGGAGCTGGCTTTTGCAAAGCATAGGTTACATGTGCATGGTGACAAGCCAGGCAAATACTTAGCATATCTTGCCAGAAAAAGGAGTGCCCCCCAAGCCATTACGGCGATTAGGGAAGGGTCTGGGAACCTAACATATGATTCTAAAAAGATTAATGTGGCATTCCAGAGATTTTACTCTAAGTTATACCAATTAGAGGATTGTAAGGAGGGGCAGGCCAAAATTGAATATTTTTTTGAAGGATCTGAAGCTCCCGGGTGTGACTCCCGAACAAGACTCCTTTCTCAGTGCCCCATTATCAGAGCAAGAAGTGCAGGAAGCTGTGAGGCAGCTTCAGAGTGGAAAGGCGCCTGGTCCTGATGGACTTTCCAGTGAATTCTATAAGGAATTTAAAAGTATACTGTCAGGTCCAATGCTCAATATGTTTAATGATTCATAAAGTCATGATTGTCTCCCACCATCTTTGAGCGAGGCCAATATTTCATTTATCCTTAAAAAAGGAAAGGACCCAGAAGACTGTGCTTCGAACAGGCCCATCTCACTCTTAAATCCTCTCTAAGACTCTCGCGTTAAGGCTGGTGTTACCTTCTATTATTAAAGAGGATCAGATGGGCTTCATAATGGGTTGTAGATCCTCCAATAATGTCAGGAAGCTGCTTAATATAATTCAAGCATGCCAACAACAGTCAACACAGGGATTGGTGATTTCTCTCGATATAGAGAAGGTATTTGACCGAGTTGAGTGGTCATACCTTTTCTATACTCTGGAGCGGTTTGGTTTGGGCGAAGTTCTTTATAAGATGGGTAAAGGTTCTCTACGATGGCCCTCTCACACTGGTCATCACCAACGGAGTACGTTCAAGCAATATTAATACTTTTAGGGGCAGCCGGCACCTTGGTGACTGAACCATTGGCGGAGGTCATTCGTGGGGATCCCAATATGTCAGCTCCAGAAGTGGGGTCAAAAATTACATAAGATTCTGTTGTATGCAAAAGATGTCCTAATTTTTTTGACAAATCCAGCAGTTTCAGTGCCTCGCCTGATACAATGCATTTGAGCGTTTGGCGCCTTTTCACGGTACAAGATTAACTTTGCGAAATCAGAGGCTATGCCTATGAGTGGTATTGCAAAGGAGCTAGGTCTTGAGGGCGACTATAGATTCCCTTTTAGGTGGTGACGGGGGGGTTTGTGTATTTGGGCATATTCATTACTTCAGTTCTGGTTCGGCTGGAGAAGCGCAGCAGGTCAGGCAGCATCTAGGGAACAGGAGAATCGACGTTTCGGGCATTAGCCCTTCTTCGTTACAGCTATATAAAAGCCCTTGTTAGTGTGGCAGATAAATCTGTATCAAGGTATTCCAAAACGGGCTGCCATGTCTTGTGAAAATTCTCAGTTTTGTGGCGTACTATATTTGTGAGAATATCCAAGGGAATATGCTCCATAACAAACTTCCTCCAACCTGATATACAACCTAGCAGGACATTCTTTCTTACACAGAACGCGAGAATATTGAAAGGTTTTTTTCTTATGCGCATCTGAGGGAATAAAGTGGGCAGGCCCAGAAGGAGAGAGATAGGGTCCTTTTCCACCCTTACACCCAAAATCCTTCTTCAGGGCTAATGCCCGAAACGTCGATTCTCCTGTTCCCTAGATGCTGCCTGACCTGCTGCGCTTCTCCAGCAACACATTTCCATCTCTGATCTCCAGCATCTGCAGACCTCATTTTCTCTTCGGCTGTTCAAAGCCAATTTTATACAATTATTTGAAAAAATTAAACAAGATCTTCAAAGTTGGGAGGCACATCCAGTCTTGTGGCTGGGTCGGATAGCGCTTATTAGGATGAATATTCTCCCCCGTTTGTTATACCCTATACGGATGCTCCCCCTGACTTTCAATAAGCAAACTCTCAGGAGGGTGAACAGCTGGTTCAGCTCCTTTATTTGGCATTGTAAGTGGCCCCTCATTAAATTAGCCAAACTGCAGTTGCCTCACAGATTGGGGGGAGTGGACCTTCCAGACATTAAAAATTAGCAATTAAGCTCGCTTTTGTCCTACGTGAGTGATTGGGTTTGTGGAGATCCTCTTTCAATATGGCTAGATATCGAAGCCTCCCAGGCAAGGTGCCCCCTTACCAGTTTGCTGTTTTTGGAAAAAATGAGGACAGTTAGGGAATATTGTCATAATCCAGTAGTCATCAATACTGTTAAAGCATGGAGAGCAATTCGGCAGAGGGAAGGCAATATTGGCAAAAACCTTAGTGGGTATGCCGGGTTTTCAACAGGGGATGATAGATTCAGGATTCAAACGTTGGGCACCTCGGGGTGTGTCTTGCATGGACGATTTATTTTAGAGGGACATAATGATGTCCTTTGATCTGTTAGTATGGAAGTACGAGTTATCTAATAGAGACCTATTTCATTTTTTCAAGTTACGGATTTTATTAAAAAAAACCCACATTTTTGACTGATCCCTACAACTCCGACATAGAGAGGGGTGTGCTAAGTGCTAAATGCTAAGAGTACATTTTCTGTCAGTACTTTATATCATCAATTGGGGGGTGCCCCTCAGATGAGTTTGATCGACTCTGCAGGATGTGGGAGAGAAAGCTGGGTGTTGAAGTCTCCTCAGAAGCATGGGAGGACATTTGGGAAAATGCAAGGAAGATATCAATTTGCAACAGGAGTACACTTTACAGTTAAAGATTCTCCATAGGGTCCACTTGGCTCCAGACCATTTGTCAAAATTTAAACCGGGGTATCTTCAGCATGTCCCAAGTGCAAGGTCTGTATGGGCACTCTTACCTATTGTCTCTGGTCTTGCGACAGACTTCGAACATATTGGAGTGCTGTGGTCGGCGCAATGGAGAGGATTTTGGGTGTAAGGGTGGAAAAGGACTCTATCTCTCTCCTTCTGGGCCTGCCCACTTTATTCCCTCAGACGCGCATAAGAAAAAAACCTTTCAATATTCTCGCGTTCTGTGTAAGAAAGAATGTCCTGCTAGGTTGTATATCAGGTTGGAGGAAGTTTGTTATGGAGCATATTCCCTTGGATATTCTCACAAATATAGTACGCCACAAAACTGAGAATTTTCACAAGACATGGCAGCCCGTTTTGGAATACCTTGACACAGATTTATCTGCCACACTAACAAGGGCTTTTATAAAGCTGGAACGATTGTGTTTTACGAGTCCAATATTCAGGGAGGAGGAACTGTGAATGTATGAGCATTTTGTTTGGCTGGGCTGAGTTATTACTATTTAGTAGTTTGTTGTTGGTTATTTATTTATTTAGTTAAATAGCCAGTTTGTTTATTTTATTCTATACTTTTCTATATATTTTTATACATTTGAGTTACATTTGAGTTGGGTTTTTTTTACTTGGACTTTTTTTGTAGTGTTTTGAATTGTATTGTTTTGTACTTGTTATAATATTTAAAAATCTATTTTTTCAATAAAAATATATTTTTAAAAGATTACGCCTTGGAATTTTCAAAGTGCAACACGGAAATTTCAACCACTGGAGAGAACTGCGAGAAAAGTGCAGCGAAGTGTAATTCAACAATGATTTGTAATTTTTTATTTAGAGATCAGTGACTCATGAGATAAGAAGTAAATATTAATAATCATTATCACCTCATACCATTTCCGTGGAAGTATACCTATAATTTATTTCCGAGAATATGTTTACCACAAACTTTGTAAGTCTTCTTGCTGATAAACTAGCTGCAATAAAAGCCTAAGATTACTTACAGGGCATGGATTATTTTACTGACTTGGAATCAAATTTGATAGAAACTGCAAATTCATAAAGGAGATTAACCTTTATGAATTTAAGATTAAGAAACAGGGAAAATTTTTGAAATCAAATATGACATTAACTCAGTACAAAATTGCCCCTACAAAGTCTGGTATGATCAATCAAAGGATGCTGATTGGGTACAAGATGGAGGAGATCAGACTCCAGTTGCATGCATTTCTTCAGTGTGAGAAAGTACTTGGGGATTTTAGTGTCAGTTCTGCAACAGGGGTATACTTCTGAAGCTCTGGTCAGATCACATGTGGAGCATTGTGTGCAGTTTTCAGCCCCATATGTCAGGGAGCAAGTACTATCTCTGGAGCGTGTTTATAGGAGGTTCACAAGAATGGTCCCAGAAATGAAAAGTTTAACATATGAGGGTTTATACTCAATGGAGTTTAGTAGGATGAGGGGGCATCTAATTGAAACACTCTGAATATTGAATAACCTGGACAGAGTAGATGTTAGGAAGCTATCTACATTGGTGGTAGAGAATAGGACCCGAGGGCATAACCTGAAAGGGAAGACCTTTTAAAACGGAGATAAAGAGAAATGTCTTCAGCAAAGAATGGTGAATCTGTGGAATTCATTGCCACAGAAGGCTGTGGAGGTCAGGTCATTGAGTATATTTAAGACTGAGATAGATAGCTTCTTGAGTATAGAGGGGATCAAGGATTATGGGGAGAAAGGAGGGGAATGGGTTGAGAAACATAACAGCCATGATTGAATGGTGGAGTGGACTTGATGGGTTAAATGGACTCATTTCTGCTCCTATGTCTTATAGTCTTATGGTCTTTGGGGGTCTTATCAGAATGTTTCAGTTCAGTGTTACATAAATTTGATAGTAGCTCAATGTACCGATTAAAATAGAGATCTGTGCAAATAACAAACACGTGAATGAATGACAGTATAAAATTCTTCAGAATATCAATCAATAATTTTTTAAAATTCAGTCACAGGACATGGACATGAATATTGCTGTCTGGCCAGCATTAATTGCCCATCCCTCGCTGCTCTTGAGAAAGTGGTGGTAAGCTGCTTTCTTGAACTGCTGCAGTCCATGTAATAGAGAAGGAATTCCAGGATTTTAACCCAGCAACAGTGAAGAAATGGCAATATATTTCTCAATCAGGATAATGAGTCGCTTGGAGAGGAACTTGAAAGGGGGGATGTTCCCCTTCAAGGGAAGATGTATTTGCTGCCCTTATCCTTCTATTTTGGGAGTGGTTCTGAATTTGAAGGTGCTATCTAAGGAGCTTTGTGACCTTTTGCTAAATATCTTGTAGATGGAAGACACTGTTGCTGCTCAGCAATGGTGGTGAAGGGAGTGAATGTTTGCAAATGCAAGCTGATTTGTCCTGGATGATGTCAATGATGAAGGTGAGTTTCTTACTGCAGGATTCCTAGCTCTGTAGGCACTGTGTTTACATGATGCATCCAATTGAGATTCTAGTCATTGGTAACCTCCAGGATGTTGATAATGGTGATTCATTTATAGTAATGTTATTTAATGTCAAGGGGTAGTCATTAGATTGTCTGTTTTTGGTGAGAAACAAGATGGTCATTGCATAGCTCCAAATAACACTATCAAATTGTAATCAAGATTTGGAGATGCCTGTGTTGGACTGGTGTGTACAAAGTTAAAAATCACACAACACCAGGTTATGGTCCAACAGGTTTAATTGGAAGCACACTAGCTTTCGGAGCACTGCCCCTTCATCAGGTGATTGTGTTTGATGAAGGAGCAGCGCTCCGAAAGCTAATGTGCTTCCAATTAAACCTGTTGGACTATAACCTGGTGTTGTGTGATTTTTAAAATTGCAATCTAGTTTCATAAAGTTTCACATGTTCCACTAAATGCATTTTAAGTGTAGTAAAGCTTATTTTTATGACAGAACACAATTAAACATACAAATTTCAACAATCTGGATCTACATCGGTCCATCAACATAACAAATATTCTGAACAGATTCATATAGCAAAGACAGATGCTGAGCAATAGCAGAAAAAATAGAGGACAGGGCAAGTGGCTTGGACAAGAAGATTGTTTTGGAGGAGTAGGTTTTTGAAAAGAAAATAGGAGAAGCAATAATCTCAAAAGTGCAACACGGAAATACTTGGTGTACAAATGGTGAGCAAGGAGGGGAAAGGTTGCATCAGAAGCCAGATTTGGAACAAGAAGGATCAAGTTGAAATATACAACTGTAGAAATCTGCAGAATTGGGATATATAAAGTCTGTAGAAGTATTCTGACAAGATTTAAAGTCAATACGTTGAGAATATGCAGGACTTAGTTCAAGAAAGAATGACAACTAGACAGTTTTGTAAAAGCTGCAGACTAGATAATGTGAAGTTCAGTAGCGTTCTGAAGAATTGAACCTATTGGATTAATGGATACAAGTAAAGCACAGGGCATGTATTGACAGTTTTAAGGTGGAAATAGGAAGCATTGGTAATTGATAGAGAAGTTGCTTGTAACTCTCATGTTGATATCAGGTGTTGTAATATTTGCAAGATAGGCTTGAATGTGATAGATTGGGTCAACATTACAAAGAAGGGATGATTTATATGCTTTTTTAAGGTCTTTCATCTTAAAAGGTAATCCTTTTACCTTTCTGATGTCCTTCCTATTGAAAAGATGCTGAGAAACTTGAAATCATTCAGAAAAGATTTACAAGGATGTTGCCAGGGTTGGAGGATTTGAGCTATAGGGAGAGGTTGAATAGGCTAGGGCTGTTTTCCCTGGAACGTCGGAGGCTGAGGGATGATCTGATAGAGGTTTATACAATCATGAGGGGCATCGATAGGACAAAGTCTTTTCCCTGGGGTGGGGGAGACCAGAACTAGAGGACATAGGTTTAGGGTGAGAGGGGAAAAATATAAAAGAGATCTAAGGGGCAACATTTTCACTCAGAGGATGGTACGTGTATGGAATGAGTGTCAGAATAAGTGGTGGAGGCTAGTACAATTGCAACATTTAAAAGGCATCTGGATGGGTATATGAATAGGGAGGGTTTGGAGGGATTTGGGTCAGGTTCTGTCAGGTGGGACTAGATTGGGTTGGGATATCTGGTCAGCATGGACAGGTTGGACCAAAGGGTCTGTTTCCGTGCTGCACACCTCTATGACCCTATGACTAATTGAACTGTTTCAAGAAAGAAATGCTCATTTGTATTTTCTGATGCAGAAATAAAATAACCCAATCAGACAATACAGTCTACTTCATCCCAGAATGCTGACAAGGAATGACAGACATATTTAAAATATTGTGACAGAAGTTTTATTTCTTAAATTTGTTTGACTTTTTTTGATGGAAGAAATATATTTTGCATTGTAATATTTGGTCAAACAGCTGAACTTTGTGAGGTGGGCTAAGTAGAGGAAGTATCACTACTGTCTAACAGTATTGCACTGTCTTGCACTGTCTAACCCAGCCCCAGCATCCCAGTTAGTATTGAAGAGATCAGGGAGGTCAAGAAGGTGGACAGAGACAAAACAACTGCAGATGCTGGAATCCAACGTAGACAAACAGGAGGCTGGAAGAACATAGTAAGCGATGCAGCTTCAGGAGGTACAGAAGTCAATGTTTTGGGTATAACCCATCTTCAAGACTAAATAGGGTAGGGGGACATATAAAGAGAGGGAATGAGGTGGGTTGGGGAGAGTAGCAGAATGGTGAGATAGTGATAGGTGAACACAAGTAGTGGGAACGACCTTGTTGGTCGATTGGAGGGATGATTCTGCTTGGTAGCTGGATGGAAGGGTCGGTAGGTGGAATGAAAGGGAAGATACGGAGCTGGAAATGGAGTCGGGGGATGGATGGGATCATACATTTAAGACATTGATGAAGAGGAATTTCTTCTCTCAGAGGATGATGAATCTATGGAATTCTTTATCACACAGGTTTGTTGAGGCTGGGTTATTAAGCTTATTCAAAGCTGAGAAACAGATCATTTTTTTAATAATAAAGTGAATCATGGAATATCGGTAAAAGGTAGGAAAGTGAAGTTGAGGATTATTAGATCAGGCATGATCACATTGAATGGTGGCACAGACTCGATGCGCTGATGGACTACTTCTGTTCCTATATCTAATGACTTATGGTCTTATGATCCAGGTTGAAGTTCCACCTTAGAATTGTGTCATAACATGTCCAAACAATTCAACCAGCAGTGTGTGGTTTAATATTAAAATAGTGTGTGAAATGGGTGAAGATACCAGGTTTCAGACCAGAGATACACCAGAAAGAGGGAAGCAGTCATCAAAGCTAGTTGAACTACCTGGCATCTCTGATTACACAGTTCAATATTCTAAGTCAAGTCAAATCGCTGTGGTCTTACCAGACCGTAGGGCTGCTCTCTCATTTCAGAGACAACTGGTGGTGATTTACCCTAAGAACCATCACACCTCTGGCAAAGGGAGAGGTTGAAAAGAAGAGTCCTTCATGGTAACAGCAGCCAGTGTGGGAATTGAACACATGGCGCTGACTTCACAAACCAACCTTCCAGCCAACTGATCTGAATCCTAAGTACAGAAATTAATAATGAAGCCAAAGTATCAATCATAAGTGCTGCACAAAAAAAGATTTGGCACTATAATGCAAAATGACTTTTAGACACATGAAACATGAAAAAGAATGACTGTAATGGTAGCAGATGTTTGCTACACAAATATACAATATATTATGTTGGCTCGTGATATTATGATCTCCACAGAAGCCAATAACTTTAAAAGAAGAAATTCATCGATATTGGAAAGGTTGACATGACAAGATTTCATGTTTTAAGATGAAACTGTAACAAAAAGACTAAACATATGTTGGTTAGTTATTATTATTATTGACAAACTTTGCTTAAAATTACAGAAACAAAATTCTCCTTTTACTTTTAAAGCAACTAAAAACCCACGTAATAGGAGAAATTTTATGCCCTTTTCAGGTGCTGTTTGAAGGCAGGAAGGGAATTTAATCAGATGGGTGGGTAGCAAGTGAGCGCAACACTGCATTTCTGCCTCCACCAAAAATGAAATCTGTGGTCGGGCTTATCGCTTGGCCTCAAATTAATGGCAATTAGTTGCCAATTAGCAATCACATAACAGCCTTATTCTGCTTTCATCCATACTAACTCAGCTGTGCGCTGGTCTGTTGCTATATGGGAAGCCTCACAACCAAACCTTTATGATCTGCATGCGGTCTCCCAGAAATGAGGGAGGTGAGAAGCACAGCCTCATTAAAAGGCAATCAAATGCTTAAAAAAGTGACCCAGTTTCATGAACAATACGGCCCCTTTTGAGAGTTACTCTTTTTCTACATCACAGCTGAACTCAAGAGGGTAAATAAGGGTGACTGCCCTTTATATAAGGGCAGCTTTTGACGGAGTGTGGCATCCAAGTAGCATGAGTAAAAATTAAGTTGATGGCAATGAGGGAGAAAATTCTCCATTGTTTGAAATTATATCTAGCAGAATGGAAGATGGTTATGGCTCCAAGGCATCATATCAGCTCTTGGGCATCACTGTAGGAGTTCCTCAGGCTAGTGTCTTACCCAAAACATCTTTATCTGTTTCATCAATGATGTTCCCTCTATCATAAAGGAAGAGATTTAGATGTATGCCAACGATTGTGTAATATTCAGCACCATTTGTAACTTTTCAGATACTGAAACAGTTAATGTTGAATGCAGGAAGACCTGGACAACATTCAGGCTTGGGCTGGTTAGTGGCAAGTAACATTCATGTCACACACATTCTAGGAAATGACCATCTCCAACAAGTGAGAATCCAAACATTTCCCTTTGCCATTCCATGTCATTACCATAGCTAAATCTTCCACTATCAACATTTTGAAATGCCACTTCATTTCCCAGTGGCAGAGCATGTTGAGAGTACATATTATTTAAGGATCATGAAGAACTGAGCATTTTTTGAACTGATGATGGTTTACCATGTGACATTTGAGAGTTGAAAAGTTAAAACGAGTAAAGCGTGTTATTGTCATGTATTGCTTACAAAATGCCAGATCACATTATGGAGAGAAGGCAAGCAAGGTTTTTAAGAATGATAAATTGTAGGATGAATGTGTGCATGTGTCAGTTGAAGCCAAACTTCCATGCTGGAAAGCAAAACCATGTCGAACATGAAAAGTAACGTGAATACCCTAAAGCACAATCAGTTGCAAGGATTGCTCTCTCTCTCTCTCTTAGATGAGATATTTTGGGTACCTGATAAGGTCAAATATCAGGCTTTTTAAATTGATTCAAGTCTGATTTGCAGATCTCATTGATTCCACTGCTGTCAGTATTTCTATCTCGTCAACAGGTAATTGACTGAACATGTCTTTCCATTTTATACTCTGAGTTCAGTCTCTTTGCCCACAGTGGTGATTTTCCCTTTGCATTTTATTCTTAACCCCATTTCATTATCGCAAAACTGTGTTGTCTTTCTGTAGTGTGAAAATGTGTGCTTTGGATTAAGTAAGTATAGTTTAGTTTCATATAGGAGCTTAGTTGTTAACTTTAAGTTTGCTTCTGATAAACAAATTATTTTTGAGTTAATTACAGATAGCTCTTTTATTCTGGGTAGTAGTACAAAAGATCAAAATTGACCTTTTCTGTGATCAGTTATAATTTGGGGGTTTCATTTTTATACAGACTGAACAAACCAAATCTGCAATAATATCAGTGAGCAAACGTTCATGAAAAATATAACATATAGTGTTCTAGATCAGCTTGTCCAAGAACCAACTTGGGAACAATATCTTTCAAATCTAATATTATGTATTTTGGAATTATTATTTAATAATCATGTAGCGAACAGTCACTTGTTAGAACAGAACCTGAGTAGTGCTCAAAAGAGAGACATGCTATTGAAGCTTTCTGTTTTATACTCATCAGGACAGAATCATTAAGTAATCTCAGGTGTGGAGGGACTATCTTTTGAAGAGGGGTTGAGAGATTGAACCAGGACTCAATGGAGTTTAGAAGAATTAAGACAATCTTATTGAAACATGCAAGACTCTTAGGAGACTTGATGAAGTAAATGTGGAAATGTCGTTTCCCCTTATTGGAGAGTCTGGGAGCAGAGGACATAATTTCAGAATAAGGGGTCAATCTTTTAAGATTGAGGTGAGGAAATTAAGTGGATAGTGAATTTGTGGAAATTTTCTTTACCACAAAGGGCCATACTGGCTGGGTGGTTAAGAATATTCAAGGCTGAAATAGACAGATTTTTATTCAGTGAGGTAATCAAGAGTTAAGGAGAAAAAGCAGAAAAATGGAGTTGGGAAGCCTACCCCATCAGTTAACATGATCATGGTTAATCATCCAACCCAGTACCCTGTTCCCACTTTCTCCCCATACCCTTTGATCCCTTCAGTCTTGAGAACGATATCAAACTCCTTGTCAGATCATCATAGCAGCTCCAAAGGTTTCTGGCAAAATCTGGCAATGATGGTCACAGGTATGTTGAAGTGGTAGCATTTTCTGATGACAAAGTCCGCAAGTTAGTTAAAAAGGCACACTCAAAGCAATGTGGGTGCAATCTGTAGCACCATGCACCTGGGGGAAGCCTGGAATTGAGGAGAATCCTGCTGCCCAGGCTATTTCACTCCCTTTGTCATTGCATGCAGGATATAAACAGATGTGATCTAGAGAAAATGGTGCCAATGACATCCAAGATGCATCTGTTGGTTAAAGATTGGGAGATGCTGCACAGATCACTAGTTGCTCCTTGTTGCTTGATATAAAAATTCAGAGCAGTTGCAATTTAGATAGCCACCAGGATAGGATGGTCATCTAGTCCTTATGAGCACAAGTGCTGAACCAGCAGATGATACAGTTATATGATAATGAGCGAGGACATCCTTTGTCTGCGTCTGGACTCTGTTTCCAAGAACTGTCGAAAAGTACACCGTGGCCTGTAGAGGCCGGCTAAAGTCAGTCTCCTCTGTCTCCTAGGTGCTAGTCATTCTGGAGGTTGCTTGACAGCCTCTGGGGATTGCTGGTTTGAAAGGGCTTGCTGACAAAGTTGTAATTGCTGTCTTCTTCTATGCTGTCATTGCATATGTACCAAAACCATATGATTTCCAGCCATGCCAATGTCCATGTCAGATATGTGAGCCACTAATCTGTTGGAAATGTCAGAAAAAGTTTACCATTTCATTAACAGTACTCCAGAGTCCTCACATCAATCAAAAAAGCTCCATTGTATGTAACCTTATCCAGATGTATATTCAACACTCAAGGGCTCCTGCTTCATTGCGGAGTGAAATTCTGGCAGTAATTCAAAGCAACCTGACAGGACATATGTAAGTGTATTGGTTGGTGAGATGCTGAATGATCTAGCAAAATTGTGAGTCTTAATAGCTCAAAACTAAAAAAAAAGCCATTTATAAGGAAGTCACAGCCATTTGGATTTCAAGAAGAAACACTAGCAAAGGGGAGGTAAAATTAAATAAAGTCAAAGTAAAATAAAATAAAATAATAATGTAAAACTGAAGGAAAATAAAGTTAATACAAGTGAAGTAAAGTCAAGTTATAAATGTTTTTATTTAGTAGGTTTGTATTTATTCTAAGGGTTAGAAATAGTTTTCAGAATTACAGGATGGTAAGCTAGTGAACAGTCTTTAATATGTGTGAAATGATATGTCCCAAACAAATAGTTGTACAGGTTTTTTCACCAGCTGCACAACCTTGAGCTCCAAATTTCGGAATTAAGCAGCAGCTAGTGTGTCTGTTATACATTTGTGAGGGTGAGGACCGTGTGGATAACATATAAAGAGAGCGGCTCATTCCACAGATCAGGGGTGTACTAGCAAAGAGGGAATGAGTATCTGTAAAGCAGTCACATAAGGCAAGAGGTTTAGAAGGTGAATTCTCATGGGAACCTCAGCTGATGCAGGAATTGAACCCACACTGTAGGCATTATTCTGAATCGCAAACCAGCCTTCTAGCCAACTGAACTAACCAAGTAATAACAAAAAATAACCAAGTAGGTTATTCCCCTGAGTTTATCGTGGAGGACATTCCCCTGAGTTTATCGTGCTTGGCAATTACTATTCTATTTTGTAAACTAGAGAGGGTGGTAGTTCCTCAAGGGTCTGCAACTAGACACAAGTCCATGATTCTAAAGGCTTCCCATATGCTCGTAAGCAGAAGGGTCAACTGATTGAATACATGGCAAGAGAACTGGAGTAGGAAGGGAAAACATCAGTTTTCCGAGGCATTGGGATAGGTTCTAGAGCAGATGGAACCTGTCCAATGTGGATGGGTTACAGCTTAACAGGATTGGGACTGATATCTATGCAAGGGATTTAGTCTAATGGGTTCAAACCACCTTGTCAGTGGGATAAAAACCTGAGGAATAAGCCAAATTGGAAGAGGCTTAAGTGGGTGACAGGAAGTGGAACATGTAGTAAGCTTCAAAGCTAAACATGTAGTAAGCTTCAAATGCAGGATGATATCAAAAATGCAACATTAAGGGTACTATACCTGATGCATGCAGCATTTGCAACAACACAGATAATCTAAAGGCATAAATGGACGTAAGTGGTTATGGTATAATTGCCATTAGCGAAACAGCTGAATGGTAACCATAGGGATGTGAATATTAAATATTTGGAAAGGGCAGATAGGAAAGAAAAGATCATGGAGTTGTGCTGGTAACATGAGATGGCATCAGTAAATTAGAGATGATCTCCAATCAGAAAACATAGTGTGGAATCTGTTTAAGTGAAACCAAGAAACAGCAAAACCTGGCATTATTCATTTTATTTATTTTATTCATATCATTATTCTTTGGCACCAAATAGTAGTGGTAATGTGAGGCATGATGTAAATCAGAAAATGAGAGAAGCTTGCAGTATGTGCCACACAGTTATCATATGTGACTTTAATCTGCATTTGTATTGTGTAAACCAATTGAACACTAAAGTGGAGAATGAGTTCCTGGAGTACTTTAGAGATGATTTTTCTCAAGCAACATGTTGAAGATCCAACTAGATAACAAGGCATTTTGGATCTAGTATAGTGCAGTGAGGAAGGGCTAAACTAATAAAGTAATTGTAAAAGAACATTCAGGGATGAATGACCACAAAATTATAGAATTTTAGATGATGTTTGAAAGTGAGGTTAACAAAAGGTTGCCATTGGGCTGCTGTCTCATTTTAGAGAAATTACTGGTGGTCATTTAATCTGAGGTTCACCATGCCTCACATAAGGCAAGAGGTTTAGAAGGTGAATTCTCATGGGAACCTCAGCTGATGCAGGAATTGAACCCACACTGTAGGCATTATTCTGAATCGCAAACCAGCCTTCTAGCCAACTGAACTAAACTGACCCCAAGAAGCAAAACTGCTAAATTTGAAAAAGGGAAATTATGAATGCAAGAGGTACGGTTAGCCAAGTTGGGTTAGGACGACACATTAAAAGGCAAGAACTTGCATAGGCAATGTATAGTCTTTAAAGAATTATTACATGGCTTGATGCAACTATACATGCCTTGAAGGAATAAAACTCAAACATATTCTGTCAGCTATGGTTGACAAAGAAGGTTAAGGTCTGTATAAAACATAAAGAAAAGATTCATAAAATGACCAGAAATAGTAATCAATCTGAGTATTAGAAAAATTTTAGAGCACAGCAAAGGAGGACGAAGAAACTGATAAGGAACGGTAGAGCAGAAAACAAATGCAAATGAGCAAAAACAAACAAATGGACTGTAAAAGCTTCTACAGGAGCAGAAAATGGAAATGTTTGGCTAAAATGAATATGGATCTATTAAACATAGAGTCAGGATAATTTATGATAGGGAATAGAGAAATGGCAGAGAAACTAAATCTTTACTGAGGTTTTGTAGAAATACTCAAAAAATTAGAGATCCAAGTGACTAGGGATCATGATGAGTTGAAGAAAATTAATATTAGTAGGAAGGTTGTACTGGAGAAATTAATGGAGTTCAAAGTTGTTAAGTCACTGGAATCTAAAAGTCTATATCCCACAGTGTTGAAAAAGTGGCTGCAGAGAGTGTCAGAGTATTGGAAATCATCTTCCAAAATTTCATAGATTTTGGAATTATTCCGACAGATTCGAAGCAGGCGACCTGATAGAAGCTTTTAAAATAATGAGGGGCATAGACAGAGTTAATGATAGTTGTCTTTTCTCTTGGATGTGGGATTTTAAGTCTAGGGGGCACATTTTTAAGGTAAGAGGAGGAAGATTTTAAAAAAGACATGAGGGGCAAATTCTTTACACAGATGGTGATTCTTATGTGCAAGTAGTGGATGTGGACCAGGAGCAATTATGTGGGACTAGTTTAGTTTGGGATTATGTTTGGCATGGACTGATTAGACTGAAGGGTCTATTTCCATGCTGTATGACTCCAGTCTTTAGGAAAAGTACAAGGGTGCCTTACATTAGTGTTAGAGCAACTGCTGCAATCGATCATAAAAGACAGGATAAATAATTTGGATTAAAATTAAATGATTGGGCATTTTCAGCACATATTTGCAAATGGAAAATTGTGTTTGACAAACATTTTGAAGATTTTTTTGAGGAAGATACTAACAAAATTGATGAAGAGAAGTCAATGCATATGGTATTTTTGGGTTTTCAGAAGGTTTTTGATAATGTATCCCATAGGAGTTTCGTTAGCAAAATTAAGCACATGGTAGGGATTGTAATTGCATGAATTAAGGATTGGCTAACAAAGAGAAAACAGAGTAGGAATAAATGGGTAATTCTCACGTTGGCAGACTATGGCTACTGAAGTACCACAGGGATAAGTACTTTTGCACAAGTTCACAATATACATCAATAATTTGAATGTGCAGACCAAATGTAATATTTCCAATTATGCAGATGATACAAAACTAAACAGGAATTCATGTTGTGAGGAATACGGAAAATGTTTTCTGGAAAATTTGGACAGACTTAGTGATTGGACAAGGACATGGCAGATGAAATATCATGTGAAAAAACGAGATATTGTCCAATTTGTTAGGAAGATAACATGTGCAGTGCGTTTCTTAAATGAAGAGAGGTAGGAAAGTATAGATGTGCAAATGGATTTCGGCATCATTGTCAATAAACAACTGTCATTCCTGATGAAGGGCTTTTGCCGAAACATCGATTTTTCTGCTCCTCGGATGCTGCCTGACTTGCTGTGCTTTTCCAGCACCACTCTAATCTAGATTCTGATTCCCAGCATCTGCAGTTCTCACTTTTGTCTAATAAATAACTGCAGGCTAACATGTGGGTGCGACAAAATATTAAAAAGACAGTTGGAACATTTGCCATTATTGCAAGAGGAATTGAGTTTCTGATGAAGGGCTTATGCCCAAGACGTCGATTCCACTGCTCCTCGGATGCTGCCTGAACTGCTGTGCTTTTCTATCAACACACTCTTGACTTTGAAGTAATGAAGTCTTGCTTCAATTATTAGAAACTTGGTTAGATTGAACCTCGAGTACTGTGTGCAGTTTTAATCTCCGTATCTCAGGAAAGGTAATATTGCCTTAGAGGGAGTATAACAAAGAATCACCAGACTTGTTCATGGGATGGTGGAACTATCTTATGAAGAGAGACTGGGTAAACTCGACCTGTATTCTCCAGACTTTTTAAGAATGAGTGGCTATTTCATTGAAACATTCAAAATTCTTACAGGGATAGACAGGATAGATTCAGATAAGATATTTCCCTTGCTTGGGGGAGTCTAGAACCAAGAGGCAAAATCTAAATATAAGGGCGGGGAGGGGTGGGGTGGGGTGTGGAATGATGACATTTGGGACTGAGATGAGAAAAACCTTTTACTCACAAAGTTGTGAATCTTTAAAATTCTTTGACTCAGGAACCTGTGGAAGCTCAGTCTTTTGAGTATATTTAGAACTAGAATTAGAGTTAGCTTTATTATCACATGTACTCACATGAGTACAGTGAAAGGTTACAAGTCGCCATTTACAGCGCCATCTTAGGATAATGGTTCCCAATTGCAGATTCTCAAGCACAAATTCTTAGGAAAATATTAGAAAAATACAGAAATAAAAAGTTCAGAATTACAGCCCTTGCAACTCAGACTGTGCCAGCACCTATGCTCCAGACCACGCTGGGCCTTGCCTCCAGATGGCACCAGGCTTCACCTTAGGACTGGAAGTCCACGCTCAGGCCGGAAGTCCGCGCTGGACCCCCCTCCCACCTCGAGACTCTTGAGGCCAGGAAGGCTCAAGGACAGCAGGTAGGTAAGAAGAAAGAAGAAAAAAAAAAGAGGGAAAAAATAGGAAACGGACAGAGTAGATTAATTCTGGCTGAGGAGTCCTACTCTGCTGCTATCTTGGATTTTGAATATAACTTAATTTAAATTGAAGTAGAGGTTGATATATTTTTGATTATTAATGGGGTATACAGTTTTGAGGATAACAAAAACAGAAATCGCTGGAAAATCTCAGCAAGTCTGGCGGCATCCATGGAGTGATATCAGAGTTAACGTTTCGGGTCTAGTTGCACTTCCTCAGAACTATGAAGATAATAATGTGGGATAAAGGTTTTGAAATATTCAATGAGCCATGATTGCAGTAAATGGCGGAACAGGTCCTGCGAGCTGAATGGCCTACTAAAATAAAACAAAGAACAGCAGATGCTGGAGATCTGAAACAGGAACAGGAATTGCTGATGAAACTCAGTAGATCTGGCAGCATTTGTGGGAAGAGTCACTGGACTTGAAACATTAATTGTAATTTCATCAACTTTGTGACCTTTTAACTGACATGAACTCCACCTGAGAAGCACGATCACCTCATCCTTTCTGTTTTATTTTGTGCTGCTGTCTCTGAGTCTCCACTGAAATTTCAGCCTCCCTTTGTTTCTGATTAGCTTTTAATATCAACATCAATGTCACCAATGTAACTCCACAGCACACTGACCGACCTAACTGTATTCCCTGGACAGGTTAGGCTTGACCTGCAAGATTAACCGTGGCCCAAACTCCAGATTGCAATAACATGGCTTCCCAGACTCTGCTTGGACTATACATCTAACTGACACTCACGGGCTGGAATTAGACAAGCCCCTTGACTGACAGTGGTGTCACCCCCTCATTAATCTTAGTTCTCTCGACCGCACTAAGATTTAGCCCTCTTTGTCTGTCTGACATGGCCATTTGGTTGAAACATGTGCATTGTGTCTGCCCATAAGCTGTTGGTACGTGCTTTCAGGACAGACTGACAAAGTATGGTGCCTTAAGCAACATATCCGCCCCCTTGAATGTTCAGTGCTCTGAATGTGACAAGCTGCCTACCTCTCCCACTGCATCAACAAGCGATATAAGCCACAAAGGCTGACAACCTGCAACTTATCACTGAAGGGCCCATTCAATTGAAAGCAAAGCAAGCCACAGAAGCTGGCAGTTTTCACAAGGAGCACAAGCACTAAGATATGAAACTAAGACCCATATTATGCATCCTGTGTAGTTGCTTGAGATGCATTTGTATCCCACAAAATGATCTGGCAGGAGCATGCAAATCATAGGTGTCCCTGAAAACCAAGTAAAGTCCAAAAGGAATCAAGTGGTGTGTGAGTTTCTTCAAAAGCAGGAAGGAAGATGTGGTGAAGATGATGGTTTGTATGCACAAAGGATGGAGGAGAACAGTGTCAAGGACCATCAAGGGATGTTGTTGTGAAGACAGAATTGCATGAATGCCCAGAGCAGCAAATATCATGCAGATGGCACCAGATATCAGTTTTGACATTCATGCCAGGAATTGACGGCATCTAGTTTCTTGGGGAAGGAGACAAGACTTGGAAGCTGCTAAGAAATTAGAAAAGTTGGGCTATTAATGACATATAAATACATGAAGATAAGATATTTGGCGCTCATTAGTGAGATTCTAAACTTGCCATTTAAACCTTAAGATGAAAGTCAGAAGTCTTTCTCAACAATGAGATGGTGATGTCATTGTTTCTACCCACTGTGTTCACAGAATGTTAATTAAGCTGACCTGGGAAACAGAGACTGCCCCATTTGATAGGCTGACAGTTTCCTGTGTGTTCTAATTGAAAAGAAAATCTAGGCTACTGAGTATATACCTTGATAGCTACTGTACATAAGAAGTAGGAGAGAGAACATGATTTTATCACTTGAATAAGGAAGTGAACATACAAACAGAGAAAGTAGTTAGATGGTAAATTCTATGTTTCCCCTTATTACAAAAGGAGATGAAGCATTAGAGTAAAACAGTCTGATTCCAATTGTTTAGGCTCTTTGAAAAACCAAGTCTCAACAACTCTGTTCAGTTCTGGTCTACTTGATGAAATGCATGCATGCTTTAGAGGAAGTGGAACAAGGGTTGAAGGGTTGTCCAATGATGATAGATTTAGTAGACTAGACCTATATTCCCCAGAATTTATATGAATGGCTGATAATCTCAAAGAAATATATGCATTTCTTATGGGAGTTAACAAGGTAAATGCTGAAAAGATGGGAGTCTAGAACAAGAGATCACAGACTCAGAATAAAGGATTATCCATTGAGGACAAAGATGTGGAGAAATCTCTTTTGAGAATCTTTGTGATCTTGTACCTCAGAAGTTTTAAATGCTCAGGTGCTCAATTGTTGAGTATATCCAAATTAGATTTTGCCTTGAGTCAGTTGGGTGAGTGCACTGATATTGATTTTAGAGTGAAAGCTGAATTAGACTACCAAAAAGTCCAATTTGCTTGACTGACTGCTACATGGACAAAATCAAATGCATCAAGTTCCTTCAATAACAGTAAAAACAATTTTATTTGGTAATACACTTCAACAAAAATAGTAACAGAAAGGATTTCTGAACTTTTGGATGCTAAGGGAAGCAAGACATGTGAGGAAGTACAGAAAGGTGAGTTTGAGGTAGAAAAACTTAAAACAATGTTTTTGTAAAACCAAACAAACTGCTGAAGGTTATTCCTAATGATAAAGCAAGTTACTAGTCTTAGCTAGCAATATACTTCCCTATGAGGCATAAAGTTTTAAGTCCAAATCCCAAACCAGGGTTTCAACACAGGGACAACTGATGATATTTCGATGTTGCACTGGTAGAGATGCTACTTTTTGGATGTAATATTAAAGTAAGACCCCATCTGCCTTGTTGGGTGTAAACAATCCTGTGGCACCATTTCAAGGAAAAGTCGAGGAGTTTTCCCTGGTATCCTTGCCAATGTTATTCCTTAATCAACATCACAAAGAAAGCATACTATCTGGTCATTATCATATTACCATTTATTCGGCTGCTATGTTTCCTGCATTACAACAATGTTGACACTTCAAAAGGACTTCATTGGGTGGAAAGTACTTTGAGATGTCCAGTGGTTGTTAAATCCTTACATAAAGGCAAGGTTTTCTGTTTCAGTCATAAAGCTTATAAAGCTAAAACAATGGTCGCAGGTAATTAACTTTGACCTGATCATTTATCTTCAACATTGGATATGTCATTGAATGTACCTGTTTGAGATATAAATAGTAAAAGCTTGAAGGCATTTATGGCATTAGTTTTATGACCAATGCATATTTTTCATTCCAATATTGAGCTTGTGTCCTTTGGGAGTGATATAAACTAGGGAACCTGCCTGAGGACATGATAAAAATTTGAGGAAGTCACCACTGGAAACTTTCCTCAATTTAGTATTTAATTGATTCCTTGGGAGGTCCTTTGTCTGAATTTCTATCAATTTGTGGTAATAAATAAAAATGAAGCAGAAATCCCTTCTTCAAATCGACAATCTATCAAACTGCTGGAAATTTCCTTCCAAATGATCACCAGTAAAAACATGTTCCACCATTTTGGCATATAATTAAAGACAACAACATAGAAAAAGGGTTACATCATTACAGATTTTGAATTTTAGATGATAAAACTGTCTGTTCCACTGTTTCATAAGGATATGAAAGACTTCACATCACAACTGGACAAAAAGCAAAGGGATACCTGACCATTTTTCTCAATTAACACTTGCTGTTGACTACTCCTGGTATCCGCAAAGTGACTACTATGTTTGTAGAGTCTTTTGAAATATTGCAGAATCACAGACTTATTACAGCACAAAAAGAAGCTATTTGGTCTGTCATATCTGCACTGAAACTCAAAATGACAATTCATTTACTGCCATTCCTCTGCCTTCTCCATTTCTCTTTCAGTTAAAAAATGGTCCAACTCCTTCTTGGATGACTGAATTGAACCTGGCTTTCCTACACTCACAGTGCAATCTGAAAAAGCTTTAATGTCTTCACTGTCTCTTTTGCCAATTATCTCAAATCGATGTCCTCTCATTCTTGAGTCTTGCACCAGTGGGGAATGTTATTTTCCTAACCATTCTGTCCAGATGCTTCATGATTTTGAATACCTTGAACAAATACCCCATCAATATCCTTTTCTCAGGTAAATCAGCCACAATTTTTCTGATCGATTTATAGAACTGAAATTCCTCATCCTTGGAACAATCTTGATTAATCTTTACTGCTCACTCTCCAATGCACTCATATCTTTCTGAAAGTTTGGTGCTCAGAACTGTATGCAAGACTCTAGTTGAGGCAAAATCAAAGTTTTATACAAGTACAACATAAACTCTTTGCTCTTGTACTCGATCCCCAATTTTTAAAAAAAGCATTAAATACTTCATGCTTTAATATTGGCTTTGTCACCTTCAATTTCTTATGTACATAAACTGCAGGCACGGGGTATTATAAACAGATGAGTTGTACTCCACCTCTTGCTGATCCTGAGTGAGGATTCACGTAAACTCCAAAGCAAGCTATTTGTAAAAAGATTTTGGAATCAAAATTCTACACACTAACACATCAAGAAGCTACTAACAATCCACTCAAGCACTATTTAAAACAGAATAAATGATTGATTTATATATTAGTACCTAGTTATGTAATAAGGTAAAGTTACCATAGTTCCAGAGCACCATAGAGACTACTCTCTCATTTGAGAGAGACAACTGGTGGTGGTGCAACCTGAGGGTCAGGCAAGGGACATTGTTGAGAAGGTCGGATCTTCATCATAACCTAAGCTGGTGAGTCAATTGAATCTGCGCTGTTGACATCACTCTGCATCATAAATCAACCAACTGAGCTAACAACCCCATGTATTCCACTGTTAGAAGATTCAGAAGTTAATTGATAGCAATATTGGATTGCTGCACAGTTGCTAGATACTTACTTAATAGACTAGCCATTCTACCCAATTGGTGTATCTTGTTCTTAATATTCCAGACCATCCTTCCTCCCGTCCCTCTTCATCTTAAACCCCACCAATGTATACTATGTTCCTCATATGCTTAGTTAAATGCATCTATATGCTGTTTGCCTCAGCTTTTGCTTGCAATAGGACAATTCATATTCTGACTATTCTCTATATAGATGTTTGTCCTGAACATGATCTTGGTTATATTAGTGACTGTCTCATATGTGACTTCTAGTTCTGTTCATGCCTTGTTTAAGCTTTTTCTCTCTCTATCCAGTCAGACCTTTTCATGACTATGAAGACTTCTATTAGGCCACTCCTCAAGCTTCTCATTTCTACAAAGAGTCCCAAACTGTTCAGTCTGTCCTGATAAGTCCAACATCTTCATTCTCATATCATTCTTTTACCTCTTTTATGCACTGCCTACAATGCTACTAAATTCTTATAGTATGGAAATGAGAACTAATCACAGTGTTTCAATTGTGGTATGACAATAGTTCTTTATGAATTTAACATAACTTTTGTTTTTCCACTCTTTCCCTATTGAAATGAACTTCAGTAAATTGCTTGATATTTTTGTAGCCATACCCCTAGATTACTCTATTCCTATACCAACTCAATCACTTAATTTCTAAGCAATATATGGCCTTGTTATTCTTCCTACCAAAGCTACCTCACACTTAGCTATACTGACATTCATTACATGTCCATTCTACAAGCTTAGTAATATCTTCACACATTTTGTCAGGACCATTTTTTGTATTAATTACGTCTCCCAATTTGAAATGGTATGCCTGAGACCAAATCCTTTATGTACGTCATCAACAGCAAAGGCACCAATTCTTGAGAAACCCACTTCCCACCATTTGCTGTATTCCATAAAGAAGTTTAAATTATTTTCCCAAAAGGAATGTGGAAGCTTCCTTGAACATATGATTACCTCCCAAATCCATCTTTCCCAGAATTCCATGTTTGACTCTCTCCAATCAACTCTGGTCAAAGTTGCAGACAGCATTTTCTATGATTGTCTCAGAAATGAACGTTCCATTTGTGTCCTTCTCCACCAATTTGCAATCTTTGATAACCTTAACCACAGTATCCTCCTTCAATGCCTCTCTATTGTCCTTCACCTGGGTGAGACCACTCTCAACTGGTTCCATTTTTATCTTATCAAAGAGAATCATTTGCAATGGTCTCTTTCTCTGCTTCTCACAAGGAGCTGTCCTTGGCCTTTTCCTTTTTCTCATCTACATGCTGCCATTTAGTGATTTTATCTATACAAATGTAAATTAGGAACTGAAGTGACCCATTTGGCTTCTTGAGCCTTGTCCATCATTTGTTGAGAACATGGTTGGTGTAATTGTTGCCTCCATTCCAATTTCCTGCTAACCCAGTAGTCTTACATTCTTGAGTAACCAGGAGGTCAACCTACCACTACCTCAAAAATGTTCAATGATCTTACCTCTACCAGTCTGCGAGGAAGAATTACATGAATTCACAACCTCCAGAGAAGAAAGTGTCTCCTTTATCTCTGTCTTAAATGGAAGATACTCTGTTTTGAACTGGTGTTTCCTAGACATAGGGGCAGACATTAGGCCATTCAGCCCATCGGGTCTGATCCACCATTTAATCATGGCTGATAGGTTTCTCATCACCATTCGCCCACTTTTGCCCCGTAACTCTTGATTCCCTTGATATTCTAGAACCTAACTATTCTCAGTCTTAAATATATTCAATGAACTGGCCTTCACAGCCTTCTGTGGCAATGAATTCCATAAATTCACCACTCTCTGGCTGAAGAGGTTTCTCTTTATCTCTGTTCTAAAAGGTCTTCCCTTTACAATAAGGCTATGCCCTCAGGTACTAGTCTTTCCTACCAATGGAACCATCTACTCTATCCAGGCCATTCAGTATTCTGTATGTTTCAATTAGATCCCCTCTCATCCTTCTAAACTCTATCGAGTATAAACCCAGAGTCCTCAAATGTTCCTCATATGTTAAGCTTTTCATTCTTGGGACTATTCTCGTGAACCTCCTCTAAACACACTCCAGGGCCAGCATATCATTCCTGAGATATGGGGCCTAAAACTGTGCACAATACTCCAAATATAGTATGGCCAGAGCCTTATAGAGCCTCAGAACTACATTCCTGCTTTTATATTCAGATCCTCTCAAAATAAATGCCATCATTGCATTTGTCTTCCTATCTACTGATTCAACCTGCAAGCTGACCTAGAGAGAATTCTGAAACTGGTACTCCCAAGTCTCTTTGCACTGCCCATTTAGAAATAGTCCACATCTCTATTCTTCCTACCAAAGTGCATGACCTCACACTTTCCCACATTGTACTCCATCTGTCACTTCTTCACACACTCTCCTAATCTATCCAATCCTTCTGCAACCTTCTCAATGCTACCTGTTCCTCTACTTATCTTTGGATCGTCAGCAAAGCTAGCCAGAATGCCCTCAGTTCCTTCATCTAGATCATAAAAGTATAAAGTTGAAAAGTTGTGGTCCCAACACTGATCCTTGTGGAACACCACTTGTCACGACCATCCTGAGAAGGAGCCTTTTATCCCCACTCTCTGCTTTCTGCCAGGCAGCCAAACATCTATCCATGATAGCACCTTGCCTCTGACACCATGGGCCATTATCTTACTAAGTAGCATCCTGTGCGGCACCTTGTCAAAGGCCTTCTTGAAGTCCAGATAGATAACATCCATTGGCTCTCCTTGGTCTAACCTGCTCATTACTTCCTCAAAGAATTCTAGCAGATTTGTCAGGCACGACCTCCCCTTGATGAAACCATGCTGGCTTTGCTCTATTTTACCATACACTTCCAAGTATTCAGAAATCTCATCCTTCACAATGGATTCCAGGATCTTATCCACGACTGAGGTTAGGCTAATCGGTCTGTAAATTTCCATCTTGTACCTTCCTCCCTTTTTAAACAGGGTGTCACATTAGTGATTTTCCACTTCTCTGGAGCCCTCCCCAATTCTAGCCATTTCTGAAAGATCACCACTACGTCCTCCACTATCTCTTTAGCTATCTCCCTAAGAACTCTGGGGTGTAGTCCATCTGGTACAGATGGTTTATCACCTTCAGGCCCCAATTCAGTTTTTCTCGCACTTTCTTCTTGGTGATGGCCACCATACTCAGCTCTGCCTCCTCACTCTTGAATTTTTGAGATATTATTTGTGTCTTTTATCGTGAAGACTGAGTCGAGGTAATTATTCAGTTCCTCAGCCATTTCCTTGTTCCCTACTACTGTCTCTCCAGTATCATTTTCCAATGGCCCAATGTCCACTTTTGCCTCTCTTTTGCCCTTTATAAGAGTTTCTTCAGATATATAGTCTTCCTTTATATTACTGAATAGCTTATTCTCATATTTCATCTCCCTCCTTTTTTTGTTGCCCTCTGTTTAAACTTCTTAATCCTCTATTTCCCACAACCCTTTGCCACATTATATGCTTTCTCTTTTGTTTTAATGCTGTCCCTAACTTCCCTTAGGAGAAAGTGAGGACTGCAGATGCTGGAGTACCAGAGTTGAAAAATGTCGAGCTGGAAAAACACAGCAGGCCAGGCAGCATCCGAGGAGCAGGAGAATCGACGTTTCTGGCATAAGCCCTTCTTCAGGAATGAGGCTGGTGTGTCAAGCGGGCTGAGATAAAAGGTAGGGAATTTGGGGGAGGGGCGCTGGGAATACGATAGGTGGAAGGAGGTGAGGGTGAGGGTGATAGGCAGGAAAGGGGGTGGGGGCGGAGAGGTTGGAAAGAAGATTGCAGGTGCTGAATCCGGGGGTTGGGACTGAGATAAGGTGGGGGGAGGGGAAATGAGGAAGCTGGAGAAATCTACATTCATCCCATGTGGTTGGAGGGTTCCTAGGCGGAAGATGAGGCGCTCTTCCTCCAGGCGTCGTGTGGTCAGGGTCTGGCGATGGAGGAGGCCAAGGACCTGCATGTCCTTGGCGGAGTGGGAGGGGGAGTTAAAGTATTCAGCCATGGGGTGGTTGGGTTGGTTGGTCCAGGTGTCCCAGAGGTGTTCCCTGAGACGTTCTGCAAGTAGGCGGCCTGTCTCCCCAATGCAGAGGAGACCACATTGGGTGCAACGGATACAGTAAATGACGTGTGTGGAGGTGCAGGTGAATTTGCGATGGATATGGAAGGATCCATTGGGGCCTTGGAGGGAGGTGAGGGGGAAGGTGTGGGCGCAAGTTTTACACTTCTTGCGGTTGCAGGGGAAGGTGCCGGGAGTGGATGGGGGTGTGGACCTGACGAGGGAGTCGTGGAGGAAGTGGTCTCTCCGAAATGCTGATAAGGGTGGGGAGGGAAATATATCCCTGGTGGTGGGGTCTGTTTGGAGGTGGCGGAAATGACAGAGGATGATACGATATATCCGGAGGTTGGTAGGGTGGAAGGTGAGGACCAGTGGGGTTCTGTCCTGGTGGCGTTTGGAAGGGCTTGGTTCAAGGGCGGAGGAGCGGGAAGTGGAGGAGATGCGGTGGAGAGGATCGTCGACCATGTCGAAGGGGAAATTGCGGTCTTTGAAGAAGGAGGCCATTTGGGTTGTACGGTACTGGAATTGGTCCTCCTGGGAGCAGATGCGGCGGAGGCGAAGGAATTGGGAATATGGGATGGCGTCTTTACGTGAGGCAGGGTGGGAGGAGGTGTAATCCAGGTAGCTGTGGGAGTCGGTCGGTTTGTAGTAAAGCTGTTCATCTCCGCCAAGGACATGCAGGTCCTTGGCCTCCTCCATCGCCAGATCCTGATCACACGACACCTGGAGAAAAGCGCCTCATCTTCCGCCTACGAACCCTCCAACCACACGGGATGAATGTACATTTCTCCAGCTTCCTCATTTCCCCTCCTCCCCACCTTATCTCTGTCCCAACCCCCGGATTCAGCACCGCCCTCTTGACTTGCAATCTTCTTTCCGACCTCTCCGCCCCTACCCCCTCTCTGGCCTATCACCCTCACCCTCACCTCCTTCCACCTATCGTATTCCCAGTGCCCCTCCCCCAAATTCCATCCCCCATACCCTTTATCTCAGCCCGCTTGGCACACCAGCCTCACTCCTGAAGGGCTTATGCCCGAAATGTCGATCCTCCTGCTCTTCGAATGCTGCCTGGCCTGCTGTGTTTTTCCAGCATGACATTTTTCAATCCTAACTTCCCTTGTCAGCCATCGTTGCCTCATCCTCCCTGTACCATGCTTCATTTTCCTCAGGATGAATCTCTGCTGTGTCTCCTGAATTACTTCCAAAAATCCCTGCCATTGCCATTCCACTGTCCTTACTGCTGGGTCCTCTCCCAGTTAATTCTACCCAGTTCCTCCCTCATGCCTCTATAGTTGCCTTTATTCAGCTGTAATACCGTTATCTTCTCCCTCTCAATTTATAGAGTAAATTCAATATTATGACCACTGCCTCCTAAGGGTTCCTTCCCCTTATGCTCCCTTATCAAGTCTGCCTCATTGCACAATACTAAATCCAGTTTTGCCTGTTCCCTAGTGGGCTCCATAACAAGCTGCTCCAAAAAGCCATCTTGTAGACATTCCACAAATTCCTTTTCTTGCAATCCACTCACAAGCTGATTTATCCAGTCCACATGCATACTGAAATCGCCCATGATCACTGTAACTTTACTTTTCATACACATCTTTTCTATGTCTTGGTGTATCTCATGCGCTAGCTCCTGACTATTATTTGGAGGCCTGTACATTATTCCAATGCTTTTTTTTTACTTTGCGGTTCTTCAATTCTACCCACACAGATTCTACACCATATGACCCTACTTTGTTTCTCACTATGATTTAATTTAATTTCTTATTAATAAGGCAACCCCACCCCCTCTGCCCATCTGCCTATTTTTTCGACAGGATATATATCCTTGAATATTCAGCTCCCAATCCTGATCCCATTGCAGCCACGTTCCCGTGATGCCCACCATGTCATACCTGCCAATTTTGGTCTATGCCACAAGCTCATTTACCTTATTCCTTATACTGTATGCATTCAGATATAACATCTTCAATCCTGCATTTACCGTCCTTCTCACTGTCATTAATTTGTCCAGTGTCCTTAAAGTTTGATTGCTAACCCTTTCCATACACTCTGTCCTATTTGTGTCTACGTTGGAGATTTTAATAAATTTTCCTGAGTTCTGCACTCTTACCTCCTCCTTTAATTTGGGCTTTCTAATTTCCCCTATAACTGAACCCTCCCCCACCATTTAGTGTAAAGACCTGTCTAAAGCCCTGGTTATGAGATTTGCTAGGACTTAGCACGGTTCACATGAAGACTGTCCCATCAGAACATGTCCCTTCTTCCCCAGTACTGGTGCCAATGTCCCATGAATTCAAACCCATTTCTCCCACACCAATCTTTAAGCCACTCACTTACCTGCTTAGTCTTATTAACCCTGTGCCAGTTAGCTCATGGTTAAGGTAGTAATCCAGAGATTATTACCTTTTTGGTCCTGCTCCTAGCTGTTCCTAGCTCTGCTCCTAGCTCCTAGCTGTTCATATTCCTTTAGCAGAACATCTGCCCTAGTTTTATCTATGTTGTTGGTATCTCCCACAAGGGGAAATATCCTTTCACCATCTGCAGTGTTAAGTTCCTTCAGGATCTTGCCAGCTTGAATAAGATCACCTCTCACTCTTCTGAACTCCAATGGGTACAAGTGCAAACTTCCTAACCTTTGCTTGATGATAGGAGAAAGAGGTTGGAGGTGGAAGGATGTTTTTCAGACTAGAGGCCTCTGATCAGTAGTGTTCCACATGGATTGGTGTGTCATTTATATAAATGATTTGGATAAGAATTTAGAAGGCATGGTTAGTAAGTTTGTGGATGTCACCAAAATTGGTGTTATAATCAACAGTGAAGAAGATCATCTAAAATTACAAAGACATCTAGATCAACTGGGTCATTGGACTGAGGAGTGGCAGATGAAGTTTAATTTGGATAAATGGGAGGTATTGCATTTTAGTAAAACAAAAGCAGGACTTATCCATTTAATGGTAGGACCCTGGGTGGTGTTGTAGAATAGAGACCTAGGGGTTCAGGAACATAATTCTTCGAAACTTGCATCACACGGGTGGTTAAGAAGGTGTTTAGCACACTTCCTTCATTGCTCAGTCCTCTGAGTATAGGAGTTGGGACATCATGTTAAGGACTGTTTTTGAAGTATTGTGTACAATTCTGCTTGCCCTGCAATAGGAAGGATAGTATTAAATTAGAGATGGTTCAGAAAAGATTTACCAGGATGTTGTGGGGAATGGAGGGTTTGAGTTACAAAGATAGGCTGGCACTTTTTCCACTGGGAGCATAGGAGGTTGAGGGATGACCTTATAGAGGTTTATAAAATCATGAGGGACACAGTCAAGGTGAATAGCAAAGGTCTTTCCCCAAGGTGGGAGAGTTCAAACGTAGGGGGCATATTTTTAAGGTGAGAGGAGAAAGATTTAAAAAGGACACGAGGGCCAATGTTTTTACACAGAGAGTGGTTTGAATGTGGAATGAAGTGCCAGAAAAAGTGGTGGATGCAGGTACAGCACAACATTTAAAAGACATTTGGATAAGGAAAGGAAACAAATAGGAAAGGTTTGGAGGAATATGGGCCAAACGCCAGCAAATGGGACTCGTTTGGTTTGGGAACATGGTTGGCACAGACTAGTTGGACCGAAGGGTCTATTTCCGTGTTGTACAACTCTATGATTCTATATATACCCAAGTCCCTCTGTTGTAATACATAATTAAATTATGTACATTATTTTACATTGTTGCCTTATTTTACATTGTCTTCTGTGCATTCTTCACACTTTAATTTACAATTTGATTCTTCACAAATTAATTACTTCACACTTCTCTGCCTTGAATTTCACCTGTAACTTGCCAATCCACTCCTAAGTCCTTTTTAGGTTCTGTAGTGTGTATCCTTCTCACAGCTAACAATGCTTCTAAATTTTGAATCTTCCACAAATTTTGAAACTGTGCACAAAAATAGAAAAGCTGCTGCTGGAAATGCTCAGCAGGTCTAGCAGCATCTGTAGAAAGAAATCAGAGTTAACATTTCAGGTCAAATGATCCTTCTTCATTCTGCAGTCAATTTTGTGAAATATTTAAAATACAGGAGATTTAAAGGCCTTGACAGTTTCACAGTTCCCTAAGACCATTCAAATGAGCCAATTGTTTCAATGATCTTATACACTTTTAACATATTCATAACTACTTTTAACAATCTGAAAAGACACTTGACATTTCCTGAAGGAAATGATATCTCTCCCAGATGCATCTGATGTTACCCAAAGCTATCCAGGACTACATTCAAAAGGATATTCTGCTCTCCACTTAGCCAAACAACTTTGGGAACTTTAGACCTTCCCTGAACTCTGAAGTCCATAATATGAATTACAAAGTGGATAGATGTGATGTTATCCACTTTGGTAGCAAAAGGAGGAAGACAATTATCTAAATGGTTTTAGACTGGGAAAGGAGGAGGTGCAACAAGACATGTACACCACTTACTGAAATTAACAATGCAGGTGCAGTAGGCGCAGAAGGCAGTGAAGAAAACAAATGGTATTTTGGCCTCCATAATGAGAGTATTCAAGTACAGGAGTCTGTCTGCAATTGCTCATGGCATTGACGAGACCACACATACAGTATTGCGCGAATTCCTGGTCTCCTTATCTGAGGAAGGATGTTCCGGCTATGGAGGGAGTGCAACAAAGGTTCACCAGACTAATTCCTGGGATGGTAGGATGGATATATGAAAAGAATCTGGATTAGTTAAGACGATATTCACTGGGGGAGATAGAAGAATTATGGGCGGGGGGGGGGGGGGGGGGTGAATCTCACAGAAACCTATAAAATTCTAATAGGACTACACAGGATAAATGTAGGAAAAATATTCCCAACCACAGTGAAGTCCAGAATCAGAGGTCACAGTAAAAGGATATCACTGAATCCTCCACTATCAAAAATCTTGGTGTTACCATTAACCAGAAACTGAACTGCACCAGCCAATACAAATATTGTGTATACAAGAATAGGTCAAAAGTTAATAATTCTGTGGTGGGAAATTCACCTCATGTCTCCCCAATGCCCATTCACCATTTACAAGACACAAGTCAAGAACGAACCTAGAACATAAAACAGTACAACACATTACAGGCTTCAGCCCTCGATGTTGTGCTAGCCTTCATTCCTACTCTACATTCCTATGTGATAAAATGTGATAAAATACTCCCCTCTTGTCTGGATGATTGCAAATCAACACTCAAGAGGCTTGACATCATCCAGGACAAAGTAGCCTACCATCTCCCACACTTAATCTTCACACCTAACGCAGAATGGTATCAGGGTGTGCCATCTACAAGATGCAATACAGTAACTCATCAAGGTTTCTTTGACAGCACCTTCGAAATAGTGAACTCTACCACCTGGAAGAAAGGTGGCAATGGATGCTTGGAAGAAGTACAACACCTCCAAGTTCCCCTCTAAAGCATACACCTTCATGATTTAGTACCATATCACCATTCCTTCAGAGTCAGTGATTTAAAATCCTTGATTTCCACTGTGTGTGTGTGTCAATTTATCCCAAGAACTGCAGCAGTCAAAGAAGTAGTTCACTGCCTCTTCTCCAGCACAGAGATGGCAATAAATACTGAATGAAGAAAGAAAAACATTATTTCCGTTTATCCATCCATGCTGACTTTCCTTAATTAACCTACATTGGTTCATGTGACTAATTATATCTGTCCAAAGTTATTGTTTCAAGAAGCTTCCGCCACACCAAAGTTAAACTGAGTGTGCTGAAATTCCTGGCCTTACTTTTCACTTGAGAACAATGGTGGAACATTTGCAATTCTCCAGACCTCTGATACCATCTTAAGTTTAAGGTAGACTAGGAAGCTATGGACAGTGCTTCATAATGTATTATTCTCACCTACTTAAGTATCGCTGGATACATCTCATCTAATCCTGGTGTCCTATCACTTTTAAGTACAGAGAGCCTTCACTTCATTGGAATCACCTCTTTCTTGTAAAGATAAATGCAGAATATTTATTTAATAGTTCAGCCATGCTTTCTCCTTTTATGAGTAAATCTCCTTTTTCATCCCCAGTTGTCCCCCATTTGTCCTTTTTTACCACCCTTTTACATTTATGTAGCTGTTGGAAACTTTGGGATTCTCTGTTATGTTAGCTGCCAGTCTCTTTGCATGATAATTATTTAAATGAGGTGCCATATAGATTCAAGCCTTCCTTTTTTAAATTCAAGCCAGCAATAACTGACAGCCAAACGTTTACCAGTCCAAGATCAATCAACAAACTTTCTTCAAGCAGTCAAAAAGCCAGCAAGTGAGTTTTTTTTGTATTTGAGCAGTCTTTGAAAACTTACAATTGCATTTGAATCTTCATTTAAAATAAAAATATGCCTTCTAAAACTGGCACATTTTATGCATTCTGAATTAATTTCTCTTCCACTTCCCAAGAAGTGCTTTCTACAGTCACAATTGTCAGCAATAAGCTTAAAAGATTGACAAATGACATAGTTAAGGCAGTACTATAATTGTTTCAAATGTCTAGTAAATAAGCACCATCTAATGTAATATACAAATCAGAGCAGATACTGTAAACATTAGATAATTAAGATTAAAATAAAGACAGCTATTTCAAACAGAGCATATTATTATATTTCTATAACAATGCTGTTTGATTTAGAGTATGTACATGCAATCAGTTAGTTATCTCAACAATTGGTTGCATATGCTTCCACTACTGAACATTTCTAAAATTAAAAAGTTCTGTATCTGGTATATTGACTACTGCTTTGAAGTTCTGCTTCTCCTCATTTTGATAAGATTTTGCCTCTTATCCATCATCTTGGACATTCAGCTAATGCTTTAATATTCTGGCAGCTTTCACTGCTCTCCTTACAAAAGTTGCATTCATCCATTCATTGGATCCACGAGAATGTCTATCTCATACAATCTCTGCCCTTTGGATATGATAGCCTGTTCTGTGCCCAAATGGCACTTTATCTGCCATATTCTGTTCATCATAACTATTAACCATATAAGTATGTGAGATACAAAGCATCTCTTCACTTCTTATTTATTCTTCAAAGTATGAAAATTTGGAATCAGTGTAAATTAATCAATATGAATAGAATTTAATAGTTTAACTGTCATGTTGGAGAACCATAGTATTCACATTACACCTTAATACCTTATCCAGATTTTCCATTTTTTCTGATGCTCTGTTACAGAATACTAAATTTCCAGGACTAAGGTATATCTCAGTCAGATTTGTGTTGCTATAAAACCCTCCAACATTTCCCTGAGACTTTAACTTTGATAAATTAAATTCTCCCTGCATGTAAGACATGGAATTAAATATCAGGTCTACACAGGATAGGTGAATATCACACAGTTGAGAAGATAATTAGAGATTCTTCACATAGAGCAAGTGATATGCAATGTGGCCCCTAACCATTTGAAACAATTTTGTTTTGCACAGACTGCCCATGCCAGGGTCAATGAAAGCCTATAGTTTTCGTTCATCAACTAAGATCTGACAGACCTCTCTTTGATCACTGGCAGCTTTACTTCACAGAGTTTAGTGCTGGGAGGTCTTTCAGCTGTAGTGTTCACGCAACAATGTTGTAAAGGTCTCTAAACCTGTCTTTGAAAAACTCACCCTCAATGCCAGGTAGATAGTTAGTCAAGTTTCCCACTATGGATTCATTTTACCATGACTTTTGCAGAGTCCATGTCTGCATACAAGTCAGGCAACTCTGACCTCTCCAGGAAATTGAGGTACAACCTTCATAATGCCATCACAATGGCAAGAGGCAGTATCAAACTAAGATTGTGACCCAGGCCAACCACAAAGACACCACGTCATTTGTGGCAAAGCTTACACAGTATAACGAGCTACAAAGGTGATAGAATCATGACGAGCTCAATGCATTCTACACTTGCTTTGAACAGAAGATCAGTGAAACAATGTCACCTATCCCAACAGCTTTGGATGCACCTGCACCCATGAACCACCTTCAAGTTCCCCTCCAAGCCACTCGCTATATTGACTTTGAAATATGTTGCTCTTTCTTCACTATTGCTGGGTCAAAGATGGCACCATATGGGGTGACATTGTAAACTTTCCACTGTACTCCTGTACTCGAATACTCGTGACAATAAATAATAAACCAAAAGTTGAAATCCTGGAATTCCCTCCCCAGTGGCATTGTGGATCAACCCTCAGCAGATGGTTTGCAGCGATTCAAAAAGGCAGTTCACCATTACCTTCTCAAGCGCAACTAGGTATGGGCAATCCACATCCCACAAATGAATTTTTAAAAAGCTGGCCTTCTTGAGATGAACCCACGTAAAGCAACTGGCTTGGATGAAGGCCCTCTACCATGCTCTCAGATCTTGCACAGACCAGTTGGCAGGTGTACTCACAGACATCTTTAACCCTTTCTTACTACAATTTGAAGTCACCACCTGCTTCAAGAAGGCCACCACCATCATCCCAGTACCAAAGAAAAATCATACAGTGTACCTCACTACCATCTGGTGACACTGACCTCCATAATCATGAAGTACTTTGAGAAGTTAGTCATGGCTCACCTCCGTCTTCAACACCATAAAGCCAGACAAACCCATCTCTAAACTCCAAGACCTGGGTCTCAGTTCCCCTCTCTGTAACTGGTTCCTCAACTTCCTGACCCATAGACCACAATCGTTAAGAACAGGCAACATCACCTCTTCCACCATAAGCCTCAACACTGGTGCCCTACCAGGCTGCGTACACAGTCCCTGACTATACTCGTTATACACTCAAGGGTATGTGGCTAAATTCTGCCCCAACTCCATTTTCAAGTTTTCTGATGATACTACTGTTGAAGGTTGGACTTCCAACAATGATGAGACAAAATACAGGAAAGAGATTGAGTGCATAGTGGCCTAGTGTAATGACAAAAATCTCTCCATCAACATTAGCAAAACAAAGTAGTTGGTCATTTCCTTCAAGAAGCGGAGTGGAGGGCATTCCCCCGTCTGCATCAATGGTGCTGAGGTGGAGATGGTGGAGAACATCAAGTTCCTGGGAGTGATGATCCCGAACAATCTGTCCTGGTCCACCGACATCAACACGACGGTCAATAAAGCACAACAACATCTACCTCCTCAGGAGGCTAAGGAAATTCGGCATTTCCATAAGGACTTTTACCAATGTTTATAAATGCACCACAGAAAGCATCCTAACTGGATGCATCACAGCATGGTTTGGCAACTGCTTTTCCTAAGAAACTACAAAGAGTCATGAACACAATTCAGTCCATTACACAAACCAGTCTTCTTCCCAGTGCCTCCATCTATATTTCTCAATGCCTTGGGAAAGCAACCAACACAATCAAAGATCCCTCCCACTCTGGTTTTACTCTTTTCCACTTTCTTCCATCGGGCACAAGATATAAAAGTTTGAATACATGTACAAATTGTTTCAAGAACAGCTTCTTCCCAGCTGTTATCTTTTTAACAACCCTCTCAAATATTAATTCAAATTTCTCTCCCTCGCTCTCTCTTTCTATACACTGTTCTGCAGCTACAACACTACATTCTGCACTCTGTTCTGCTACCTTGATTTACTTTGTATGGTATGGTCTGCCTATGTAGCATGCAAAACAACACTTTATCTTGGTACAGGTGACAACAATAAATCAATCAATTTTAGTTTTCCTGTATTTTTAATGGTGGACTTAAAGGAGAAAAGAACTGTTTTAAAATCAAGGAATGTTGTACAATTGCTGCGTGTATTGAGTTTCCAAATGATGTCATAAAAGATTACAGCAGATGATAAGAGTGCACAAAAAAAGCAAAACACTGCAAAAGCTGGAATTCTGAAATAAAAACAGGAATTGCTGGAGAAACTCAGCAGCCATGACAGCATATGTGAGGACAGAAATAGACCAAAAAGTCAAATCAAATCCACTGAGTTTCTCCAGCATTACCTGTTCAGAGTCGATGGTGTGGGGCATAATACATGAGCAGAGATAAATGATTGGCTACTTAATAGCAGAGTTCAGAAAATGGTCATTCTCAACTTGGTAGACGAATACTTGTAGAATGCCACAGGGATCAATGCATTTCTCCCTTAGGGATGTACCTCAACTTTGCCCATACCAGTTCTTCTTTATAAGCAGCCCATTGTCCAGTTACTGTTTTGTCTGCCAATATTTACTTCCAATTTACCGCTGACAGATTTGGTCTCAACACACTAAACTTGGCCCTCCTCCAATTAAATGATTTATTTTAGATATTTTCTTCATCCCATTCATAGCTAATCTAAGCCATCTGATACAAAATTCCTGTTTGTGATTTTTTTTTCCAACCTTACTTGATTCACCTGACCCACCTCAGTCTACAGATTTAGATCCAGAAATTCCTCTTTGTTCAGTGAACTGGAAACATCCTGTTCCAAGAAACCTACTCTGAACATACTTTCAAAGGTCTTTTCTCTCTCTACTCTTTACAGTAGCATTAGGAGAATTAAAATACTCCATTTTCATTTGGCGGCAAATCTCGCCCGTCTCTGCAATCCCCTTGCAAATTTGCTTCTCTATATCTATTCACAATTGCAATGGCATATCTATTGTTTCTTAACTCTAACCAATGTTATCTGCAACAGTAGCTTAAATCTTCTCCAACAGAAATGGCAAATTGCCCCACATTTTTCTTCTCCAGCCTGTATAGGTTTAATCTCTCCCAAAACTTGCCTCAGTTTTCCAAGAATATAAAACTTTCCTTTCAACACCACTCTTCTTACACATATTCATCTGCCCTGTATTCCTTTTTCTAAACTCATTACTTTCCCATTCATGTTGAGAAATATAGATTAAAAATCAGCCCCAATGTGCACATCAAAATATAAACAAATAATTGGTCAGCAATCCAAAATGACAAAAAAGAGTACTGATGTTTGTACTTTATTTCCATATGTATCTTAATGGGTATGCACATATATACTGAGAAGTGCATGTTACTGGTTTCCCTGCTCTCCTACTGTTTTCAATTAAAGTACATGCATGGAATGTTACAAAACATTGTCAGCATCATATGTAGGTCTTTGTTTGTATCCAATTAAGGAAATAATTTCTTTATCATTATCAACAATAATGATACAGTAATGTTGTGAGAAAGTTTAAAGTATAAAAATATGGAGAATATAATTTTTTTTCAATCAGGTATTTCAAATGTTGAATTAAAAATAAAAGTTAAAACACAAATTAAAGAAAAAAAACAAAAATGCTAACTATCCTATTTCTTTAGATGCATAATTATGTTACAAGAAATATTTAAGGCTGAAGCTAAGCATTAAAGAGCCCCACCTTTGTTTGTTCATACGTTCTCATGTATATATATATTCGTAACATGCTTACCACACTTAGACCAAGCAAATCTCTTTTGAAGTAATCCATATTCCTTCTCTCCAGGTTATCTAGGTAATGTTGCAGGCGAGTATAGGTGTAAGGATAACAGTAAGCAAACTGGTACACCTCATTATCCCGATCGAAGCAAAAGGCAAATGACATAACGTAGTTTTTCCGATGATCTGGACAGCGGTAGTAATAGACATTTTTTGAAGGAAGTCGTTGCCTGCCAAGTAATAATGATTAAAATAAATACATTCAGTAAAATCAGACAGGTGAGCACTCAAGTTTATTTAATACTGATGACAAAACTGCAACATAGCTATAACAGGAAATTCAATTTTTTGTGCTTGTCTATTAAATTGATCTTCATGTAGAAAAGCATCAAAGGCACTACATAGAAGTAGAAGATGAGAAATGAACATTAAACAAAGAATAAATATTAGGAGATAGGACAAACCTTTGGTTAGAAATGTGGATTTTGGGAGGAACACAAGTACAGAAAGTTGAAAAGGTGGAAAGGTTTTGGGTAAGAATCCGAGAGCATTAGAGATGGGTGACTGCCAATGGCAATGAAAAGAGATAAAAAGTCTGCAGATGCTGGAATCCAAAGTAGACAATCAGGAGGCTGGACGAACACAGCAAACCAGGCAGCATCAGGAGGTGAAGAAGTCAACATTTCGTGTGTAACCCTTCTTCAGGACTGGGGATGGGTATAGGGGGACCTGCAGATAAAGGGGGTGGCAGGGGCAAGGTAGTGAAGTGGGGATAGATGAAGACAGGCAAAGGGTACGACCTGGTTGGTCAATGGGAGGAATGAATCTGGTAGATGGCTGGGAGGGTTGGAAGTGAGGAAGAAGGGCTGGAAAGAGAGTTGGGGACTGGGAAAGGAGGTTATTTGAAATTGGAGAACTCAATGTTGAGTACTCCAGGCTGTAGGCTGTCCCGGCAGAAGATGAGGTATTGTTCCTCCAATTTGCTGTTTGGTTCGCTGTGGCAATGGAGAAGGCCAAAGATGGTCATGTTGGAAAGGGAGTGGGAAGGATAATTGAAATGGGCGGTGACTGGAAGGTCTGGTTGGCTGTTGCGGCCCCAGCTGAGATGGTCATGAGACGCTCGTGAAGACCAAATGTAAACTGAGGGAACGGTTCACCGAGCATTTCAGCTGGGCCCACAGAGGTCGACCAGACCTCCCAGTCACAAGCTGGAAGCTTGTCTTATGCACCAATCTACTAATTCTGCTGCCCTTCTCACTTCCTGAACTTTCTGTTCCTCCACGTGAATTCTTACCATCTCTGGAAGTGAGTTTTTAAACTCTTCCATCAGAATAATCTGTCTTAGAGCCTCAAAATTCTTATCCATTTTCAAAGCACGTACCCATCGATCAGAATGACTGTGTTTAATTCTTTCCACCTCAACATTGGTCTGACCTGGTTTCTTCTTTGTATTTCTGAACTGTTGTCTATATGCTTCTGGTACCATTTCATAAGCATTTAAAATAGCCTGATTAACCTCTTCATAATCCATTGACACCTCATTGGACAGTGCGGCAAATACCTCACTCGCTCTGCTTACCAGTTTAGTCTGAACTAGCATTACCCATAAACCCTCGGTCCACTCCATCTGCCTAGCCAATTTTTCAAATGAAATAAATAAAGCTTTAACATCTTTCTCATCAAAATGTGGCAGAGTTTTGATATATTTATATGTGAGGATATGGGCCTCTGGGAGGTAAGACAAAATGGATAAAGGAGCTGCACAAAATGGCTCCTGTATTGCTAAACTAAATTGCAAAGCAACAATTAATTCTAAATTGCAGCTAGAGACAAAATGGTTTCCTATGCCTATGTGACTACCTGCAGTTAGTCTGTAAAACTATATAAATAACTAACCATTAAAGCCATCAACATGAAGAAGTAGATGGATAAGATGAGGAAATACTAACCACATTTGCAAGCTGCGAGATGAGAAAATACTAACCACATTTGCAATGTGCGAGTCCTCGTAGAGGAAATGCTAAACCGCATTTTGCAAGCTGCGAATCTTTGTAAAGGTGACACAGGTGGGCAGCACGGTGGCACAGTGGTTAGCACTGCTGCCTCACAGCGCCAGAGACCCGGGTTCAATTCCCGCCTCAGGCGACCGACTGTGTGGAGTTTGCACATTCTCCCCGTGTCTGCGTGGGTTTCCTCCGGGTGCTCCGGTTTCCTCCCACAGTCCAAAAATGTGCAGGTTAGGTGAATTGGCCATGCTAAATTGCCTGTAGTGTTAGGTGCAGGGGTAAATGTAGGGGAATGGGTCTGGGTGGGTGCGCTTCGGCGGGTCGGTGTGGACTTGTTGGGTCGAAGGGCCTGTTTCCACACTGTAAGTAATCTAAACTAATCTAATCTAATCTAAAAAAAAACACCATTATAACTTAATCAATATCATTGGTTCAAGCAATTACCCATGAAGTTATACTGTATATTGATTGGCTGTTACAATGCGATCATGGTCTATGCCTGTTGATGATTAATATATATAAACCTTGTGCAAACTCTGTAAGGTTGTTGGATTCTTTTGATTGCCAAGAAGTTTTCATACTTCTGGGCGAATCGGAGTCTGCCAACCCAGCACTGCATCATACAATAAACGATTGTTTGGATGTTAGTCAAGAGTCATTTATAGTTGTGTTTATTGACCCATCGTAGAACTTAGTGACCTATAGATCATCATATGTATCACTACCTTGTCTTTTAATCTCCTTCCGGATAACTTGGCTTTCTTGAAGAAGGGCTTATGCCCGAAACGTCGCTTCTCCTGTTCCTTGGATGCTGCCTGACCTGCTGCGCTTTTCCAGCAACACATTTTCAGCTCTGATCCCCTGCCTGTTCAGGTTTTTCATGCACCATTACGTCAAACAGGGTTTCCGCTAACTGAACCTCAACTCCTTCATCTTTCTCTTTACTTTTCACTTCATGCTGTGACTTATGATAGTGGGATCTGGTTACCACACAGTCTGTGAAAATACCAGGATATTTCTGTTTTAACTCCTTGGTTTCTTGGTCTTCCTTGGATTAAGGGCTTTTGCCCGAAACATTGATTTTCCTGCTCCTTGGATGCTGCCTGAACTGCTGTGCTTTTCCAGCACCACTCTAATCCAGAATCTGGTTTCCAGAATCTGCAGTCATTGTTTTTATCTTCTCAACAGCAAGGGGTGTCATTCCCATCTTGGATCCTGCCAAATCATTCCCAAGAACAAACTGAATTCCTGGAACTGATACTCTGTCAATCACTCCCACTGTAACTTTCCCAGTCTTAAGTTGGCACTCCAACCTGATCTTACATAGGGGAACACTAAATTTATGTCTATGTATCCCACAAATTACCACACTCTCGGATAAGAGATCAGAAAAAGTGCATATGCACGCATCCCTTATTATCAGCGTCTGGTTAGATCCTGTATCTCTCAAAATTATAACTTCTTGTCCTTTTCCCCTTGTTCTTTCTGAATAAACTTTACCCACAGAGCGAATTCTTTGTAGAGATCAGGTACTAACTCCATATCCAGCCCCTTCCTAGGCTGTGCACTCTCCTGTAGCTCCTCAACTCTTCTTGGGGTCTCCATTACTCCCTTCACTAATACCATTGACTTAGCTTGTTTTACCACATCTTTTCCCACAGCAACTTCCTTTAACGACCAGCACTGTGTCTTTACTTGTCTCATTTTAGCACAGTGAAACACGTTCACCTCCTTTCCACCCTCTTGGGCTTCTTTTTTATTCTGTGGTAAAATCTTACTAGTGTTCTTCATAACATAAGGACTGTTCCAAGGCAGCAACATCCCTTGGCAAAAAGGTAAATTGAAACACAGATTCTTATTGTCGGGAGAGATCAACATCCAAAGAGGTTTCAGAGAGAAAGTCAGTCAGGAAACATTTGCTGAAGCTGCAATCTTCCTGGACTGCAACATCTTGTGACTGGATTAGTGGTGCTGGAAGAGCACAGCAGTTCAGGCAGCATCCAAGGAACAGCGAAATCGACGTTTCGGGTAAAAGCCCTTCATCTTGTGACTGCCACAGCTAAACTAAACATAAAAAAAACCTGAACTGTTAAACTAGGCTCTTTCTCGACTCCTTGGCATCTCTGCCTTTACAACCTCACTTTAATTAGTTTAAAACTGCAACTTGATCACTCTTGTTTGCTAACTTCTCTAAGCTCTATTCCTCAATGCCTCAAATTTCAAATGCCCATCCTCATGCTTAAATCGTACTGCACCCTCATCCTTTTGTTTCTAAAGTCAGGAGTCACACGACACCAGGTTATAGTCTCACAGGTTTATTTGAAATCATAAGTTTTCAGAATGCTGCTCCTTTGTCAGGTGAAGGAGCAGCTCTCTGAAAGCTAGTAACTTCAAATAAACCTGTTAGACTATAACCTGGTGTCGTGTGACTCCTGACTTTAGAAACAAAAGGATGAGGGTGCAGTACGATTTAAGCATGAGGATGGGCATTTGAAATTTGAGGCATTGAGGAATAGAGCTTAGAGAAGTTAGCAAACAAGAGTGATCAAGTTGCAGTTTTAAACTAATTAAACTTAATGGACAGTGCAGGATAGAAAGCCTGCCAGTAAGTGCACTGCAATACTGGAGTCTGGAGGTAAGAAAGGAATGAATGAGAGTTTTCAGCACCAAGGTTAGCTGAGGCAGGTTTAAAAATGGATGCTGTTAAAGTTATTGAGAGTTGGTGATCTTTTTAAGGAAGAGAATATGGAGTTTAAAGGTCAGGTTGAGGTCAAATCAGAAGTCAAGTTTCAACCTGAAACAAGGGGAGGAGAGATTTAGTGGCAAAGGTTACAGAGTTTCTGACTGGGTACAAAGATGCCTACGACTGGGAAAGAAAATATCACAAAAGTGTGGCAAAATGAATAGACAAGTGTAAAACAGAAAACTACAGATTTAATTATCTAGACTCTAAGCTCTGTTATTCCCTCCCTAAACTATTCAACATTTCTAGGTTCCTTTGCTTGTCTAACACTTCCTTAAAACCTAATTCTTTGACCAAGTTTTTAGTCATCCATTCTCGCCTGTTTTAATTTTTTAAGGATTAGTTAGCTCAGTTGGTTGGATGGTTGGTTTGCAATGCAGAATAATACCACCAGCGTGGCTTCAATTCCTGCACCAGCTGAAGTTACCATACAAGACTCTCCATCTCATGGTGAGCCTCAGGTTGAAAATCACCACCAGCCATCTGTCTCTAAACTTTACCTTCACCTTTAGACAATAACCAAACAAGCAGAGAAGGCAAAGTCAAGAACTTTCCAAGGCTTTGGCATCAAACATTATTTATTACAAATTAATACTAAACTTTGTTCTACTTGGTACTTATAGATATACCAGGCTCTGATCCTATAGTTACATTAGATGAAAGTTTATCCATCTCCTTTGTTTGTCCATGTCTATATACTCGAAAGACTCAAAAGTTCTAGTCTGGTATAATGGTATGATTTATTCTTCAAGAGTTTCTAACTCCATCCAGTGCTAAGTTTACTAATTTTACTAATCTTTACAGAAAATGCCACGAGTTACTAAACATCACTCACTTCTCTAATTTCATGTTGACTGACTAATCATACTTATTCAAACAGCCAGATTGTTTTTCCTGTTGTAATTGACACTTCTTATATTTTAAGCATCATTTAGCAATTAATATGAGTGTATCCAATGTTGCTTTTTTTCATGCATTCATGCGATGTGAGCATCGCTGGTTAGGCTTGCATTTATTGTACATCCCTAATTGCCCAGAGGACTGTTCAGAGTTAAACATAATTCTGACGGTCTGGAGTCACATGTAGGCCAGACCAAGTAATGAGGCAGATTTCCTTTCATAAAGGACATCGGTGAACTTGATGTTTTCCTTCTGACAATCAACAATGGTTATGTGGTTGTCATTATGCTAGCAATTCATTCCATGGTTTTAACTGATTTCAAATTTCACCATGTGATTCAAACACATGTCCCCAGAATATTAACCCGGAGTTCTGGATTACTAGTCCAATGATGTGATCACTATGCCACTGCTTCTCTTCATTCTCTAACAGGTAAATGCATACTTGATCTTAACATGCTTTCCCAGATATGGAATGAGTGATATTACTTACATTTATGAATGTAGCTGGAGATTTCTGACCAATTACATTAACTCTGCAGATCACTTTCAAAGCTGCACTACTACTCAATTAAAGGGCAGGATTGCTCTCTATCGATCTAACTTTCCTTATTCCATTGTTCAAATATAAAAGGTCAGATAACTGTCAGAACGTCTGTTATTAAAGCTGCTATGTTACTTACAGATTAATTGCTCTGGCAATAAATAGAAGTTAAGGTGAAATGATAGAATACTGATGTTTGGGTCGAGCTTTGTCTACATTTGACAAAATATAGATTCAAGTAGGATCATAAATGTTTTGCAGTCAGTCTTTTTTTGGAAGGAACACTGATTAATTTTGTAATACGGTGCAAATTTAACAACACACTATTAAGTTATTGGTATGACAATTCTGTGGTTTGTTAAATGGATTTGCTACATAATAGCCAGGTTGTAAAGTTATGTTTCATGTGACCTTTAACATCTAATAATGAGAGAAAACACAGGATTTCCAATATCCACTAAGGCATAAAACTGACATTACAGAACAGGTGATACTAATAGAATATGTCTAATTTTAACTTGCTTCAAATCAAGTTTTGTGTTCAGTCAAGAAACTAAATAATTGTATGTTTTGCTTAACAAACTTGAAGGTGAGCAGGTTGGAGTTTTACTTTACCAAATCCACAAGTATGACAAAAATTAAATGTTTTTAATATAATGGTTCAAACCTATTTACAAAGTAAAATTCTGAAATGTGTAGTACCTTACCAACACCAGCTGATGACCCTACATATGGCCTCAAAATCAAAATTATTTTCTTAGTTGTGGTGAACAAGATTAACATATCGATTATTTATGTTATGGACTAGGCCAGACTACTCAAAACATTCTTAAGCAGGCAGCCCCAGACCTAACTTTGCAATTTGTTTCAGTAAGTCTACACTGAAAATTACCTGGAGTAAGTAGCTAGGCTGGCTACTAGATTTGAGAACAGACATCAAATTTATTCACAAAATTACACAATGAAACACAAAGAACAGAATAAAGAACCCATACAAGAACTCCAACTAGAATTAATTATGCTGTTCCAAATATTTCTAACATTCCAAATAAGCAAACTCCCTTTAAAACCAATATAAGTGGAACACATGCTTACAGGTTAAAACTGAAGGGCAGAAAAGAGAAAGAGAGTTTCCACACAGCTCCCTGTTGAACTTCCCAGTTCAGGACTCAACTAAAACTGTTCAGCTCAGCTAGCTAGAGAGCTGACCACTCCCCTCTCTTTATACAGCATCTTCTAAAGCATGATCACTTTGGGCTGAAGTCTCATCTGTTTACATATCAATAAAAGGCCGCTCATAATCGTATTCACCTCTGTACCAAACCAGACTGATCAGAGTCCAGCCCGGTTTATTGCCCCTCTGAAAAATATTAAGGACAGAGTCTCCATGAGCCAAAGAACTGCTTTTAGAAAAAAAGGGACATGCTTTGTGACATTTAACATGTGGATAACATCTACAAAACAAGGGTGCCACAAAATGCTGTTATGTAATAACAATATTGTTGGTATTAATGGTGTCAATCTTGCGACAAAGTGGCAACTGCAATGATATGCACACTTCTGGTGCAAAACATGGCTGGGTTTGGGTAGATCATTCGTACATCCAGTGAAATCATAATATAATTGAATTCCTTATTACATTTGATCGTGACATATTCTATTGTCAGACAAGAATCTATAAACCAAAACAGTGGCTCAGTGGTTAGCATTGCTGCCTCAGAGCACCAGGGACCCAGAGTCAATTCCACCCTCAGGCAACTGTGTGGGGTTTGCATATTCTCCCTGTGTCTGCATGGGTTTCCTCCACCCTCCAGGTGTTCCGGTGCCTCCCACATTCCGAACTCGTGTAAGTTAAGTGGATTGGCCATGCTAAATTACCCCGTAGTGTCCAGGGATGTGTAGGTTAGGTGTGTTAGCCATACGAAATGCAGGGTTGCAGAGATAAGGTAGGGGAATGGGCCTGGGTGGGATACTCGTCGGAGACTTGGTGTGGACTTGTTGGGCCAAATGGTTCTAGAGATTCTATATATAAAAAACAATTACATAGATATGAGGGAAGAGCTCTCATATCTATTTGGTAAATAGGTTAAAAGGGATGATGGTAAACAAAAACTGAGAAACATTGAAAGAAAGAGTTCAAAAAGTTCCATAAAAATACATTCACCTAAAAAATAAAATTTCTGCAAGAAAAATCTAACCATGGCTTACTGGAGAAATTAAGAATGTGTTAGTTTAGAAGAAAAAGTTTATAATGATGAAGATAATACAAGCATGATTAAAAATTGGAAGGATTTGGAAAATCAAACAAACAGAAAGAAAACCACCCAGGAAGATCTTTTACAGGTATACCAGGAGAATAGCTGAATTAAACATGGTTCCTTAAAGATGAAGACAGCGGAAATTATATTGGTGATGAAGAAATGGTAGAGTCATTGATTTTGAATTTCTCTATACAGTACAATATAAATTTCATACTAGACACAGAGGCTAAGCAAGATGCTGAAAAGAATGAGTAATTTAAGAGAAGCTAGAGTATGCTATGCAGTTCTGGAATCCACACGATAGAATGGATTCAGGAGAAGTGCAGAGGAGATTTACCAAGAAGCTGGAGAGTTTTAGTTATGAAGAGAGGTTGCACATAATCACAGGATCACTACAGTGTGGAAGCAGACCATTCAGCCCATTGAGTCTACACCAACCCTCTGAAGAGCAGCCAACCCAGACCAAGTCCCCTACCTTATAATTCTGCATTTCCTATGGCTATTCTACCTAGCCTGCACATCCCTGGACACAATGGGCAATTTAGCACCGCCAATCCATCTAATCTGCACGTCTTTGGAGTGTGGGAGAAAATTGGATCACCTAGCAGAAACCCACGCAGACAAGGTGAGAATGTGCAACCGCCACACAGACAATCACCTGAAGCTGGAATCAAACCTGGGCTCCTGGTGCCGTGAGGCAGCACTGATAACCACTGAGCCATCATGCTGCCCCTAGGCTGGATTGTTTCTCTTGGAGCAGAAGAGATTGAGAGGTTATTAATTGAGATGTATAAAACATGGGGGCAAAAGTAGCGTAGACAGGAAGGAACTTTTTCCCATGTGGAGAGTTCAATGATCAGCAGACATAGATTTAAGATAAGGGGCAATACGTTTAAAGGGAATGTAAGGAAAAATGTTTTCACCCAGAAGGTGGTGTAAATCTGAAACTCATTGCCTATAAGGGTTGTAGTGGCAGAAACCTTAACATTTAAGAAACATTTAAATGTGTACTTGCAATGACAAGGCATACAAGACTATGAACTAAGAACTGGAAAATAGGATTAGAAAAGTTAGGTGCTTGTTTTTTTGATGAGCGCTGACTTGATTGGCTAAAGGATCTCTTCCTGTGCTGTAGACCATTACGACTCTAAGGAAGGTTAGTAGACAAAACATATCAAAGAACATTAAGGGATTAAAAGCCAACCAGTTCTCAGACTATGAAGACCTTTGTCCTTGTGTTCTAAAAGAAATAACAACAGGGATAGTGAACACAGTGGTCACGATTTTCCAAAATTCCCTAGGCTCTGGCAATTCCAAAAGGTTGGAAGTTAACAATTTTATTCTATTCATTCATGAGATAAGGGTGTCACTGGCTAGGCTAGCATTTATTGTCCATCCAAATTGTCCAGAATGCAGTTAAGAGTCAACCACTGCTGTGGGTCTGGAGTCACATGTAGGCCAAACCAGGTAAGGATGGTAGTTTTCTTCCTTGAAGGACATTTGTAAATCAGATGGGCTTTTTCAACAATTAACAATAGATTCATAGTCATTATTAGACTTCTAATTCAGTCTTTTTTATATATATTGCTACTAACCAAGAAATAGAAAAGGGAGAGAAATCAGGGAACTACAGATTAGTATGAATGATGTCAGTTGTCACAAAAAAATGATGGAATCTATTATTAGTAAAGTCTTAACAATGCACTTGAATACTACAGCATTGTCATGCAGAACCAATAGGGCATTACAAAAGAAAATACATCTTGGCAAATTGATTAGGGGTTTTTGAGAATAAAATATACGTAGGGTAGGTAAAACAGAGGCAGTAGATGACCCAAATAATTTCCATAAGACATTTAATAAAGTGGCAACCTGGACACCCTGATACACTCCTCCTCCACTTTCAACACCTCCTCCCGTACCCCCAAGGTACATTCCCATGCAATCGCAGAGGGAGATTCTCTCCTCCCTTCTCACCATTCAAGGTCCCAGACATACCTTCCAGTGAAGCATTGATTTACCTGTACTTCATTCAATCAAGTCTAATGTATTCAATGTTTACAGTAAAGTCTCTACACTGGAAAGACAAAATCTAGACAGGGTGACTGCTTTGCAGAACACCGACAGTCTGCCCACAAAAATGACTCCAAGTTTCCAGTTTCCTGCCACTTCAACACACCACCATAAGCCCTGGCCATCATTTCTGTCACAGGCCCTGCTACAGCATTCCAGCAAGCCTCAGTGCATGTTCAAGACCCTGCAGCTTAAAGCATTCAACATTACGTTCAATAATTTTAGAGCTTGGTGCCACTTTTCTGTGTTTTTTACCCATCCCACACCTGGTGGGTTCATATTAGCACAGTTACCTATTCTCACCCAATTGTAGTTCTTAATATCACTTATTCATTTTTTCTTCTGTCCTAGCCTCATATCTATAATCTCCTCGTTTACCTATCTTTTTCATATCTCTTACTCTCTCTCCGGGCTCCATCTCTACCTATCCACTCACCTCTCCCCTTCCCCCCACTACCTCCCCCAACTTCAGCTTCAGTATACATACCTTTTCCAGTACATTTTCCTAGCTACTAACCGTTCTGATGGGTTCAAAATATTAACTCTGATTTCTTCCACACATGCTGCCAGCCCTGCTGAATTTCACCAGCAATTTCTGTTTTTAATTCAGATCTATCATATCTGCAGTTCTTTGTCTTATTTAAGGAAAGAAATATCATAGCTTCAACAATGTAAGACATAATCGTGGAGGTGGATTGAGGGCAAACGTCTCTATACTACTGACACAATCATTTGGATTTCAAAGGAAATCTTTGCTACATGTGGCATTCCTGACCAGGTTGCTTTGATAAAATCCACAAAATATCAATAACTACTTCACACATTTCAAGGAAACAAAAACCTAAGCATCTTGTAAAAGCTCCCCAATACATTCCTAATCCAACAATGAGGCCAACGTGGCACCTTAATGATCAAAATACTGATTACAAAGGCTAATTACCTACAGTGTGGAAACAGGCCCTTCAGCCCAACAAGTCCACACCGACCCTTTGAAGAGCAACCTGTTCAAACCCATTTTCCTCTGACTAATGCACCTAACACTATGGGCATTTTAGAATGGCCAAATTACCTGACCTGCACATCTTTGGACTGTGGGAGGAAACCGGAGCACGCAGAGGAAACCCATGCAGACACGGGGAGAATGTGCAAACTCCACACAGACGGTCACCCGAGGCTGGAATCGAACCTGGGTCCCTGGCGCCATGAGGCAGCAGTGCCAACCACTGTTGAAGAGAAATTAGGGTTTTAAACTATACTGAGGAGAAAGTGAGGTCTGCAGATGCTGGAGATCAGAGATGGAAATGTGTTGCTGGAAAAGCGCAGCAGGTCAGGCAACATCCAGGGAACAGGAGAATCGACGTTTCGGGCATTAGCCCTTCTTCAGGAATTCCTGAAGAAGGGCTAATGCCCGAAACGTCGATTCTCCTGTTCCCTGGATGCTGCCTGACCTGCTGCGCTTTTCCAGCAACACATTTCCATCTTTTAAACTATACTCTCAGGTGACAGGTCTACTTCTCTGCAATGTGAGTTGGCATTATCAGAACTGTTGATGACCAGAAAGCTCTGAAGATAGCTTCCCATCCAACCTCAAAAAAGGTTTCTAGGGCTAGAACTCCAGAATTTTCAAAGTGTTCAAGAACAAATCAGTGATGATTCTATATAGTTCACGGGGGAAAGGTTAATTCTAATCATTAGCTTTTCAATGAAGTGCATTACTATTCCAGACTGGAAGATTTATAATACTTTGTCTCAAAGCACATTGGTCTGCTGAGAAAAGGTGTGCAGAGCATTATCTTTTTCAGATTCAATGATGTCCCACTGGATGCTCAAGCATTTCAGGGAAACCTAGCAGTTTACGTACACTGTGAAACATTGAAGCATTATCAATGATGGAAGGATCAAAAGGAGGTTACTCACTATGCCTCTCAACTGCTCGCTATTATGAATCTGATCTTTCAGAATCGATGACACATTGCTCTGTTATGCTTTCTTGATCTTCCTGGTCAATGTCCTGATCCTTAGCCTCATCTTCTTCCTCAGAAGATTGTTGCTGTTCCTCTATTTCATTGGAAATCAGGACATTCCCCTCTGTTGGCTCCAAATACGGTGGGCACAACATGACACATTGTTGATATAATTATCATGAAACGGCAGCAGCAGCGTATAGTGCTGGCTCCTCAGCCCAGAGCCCGTCGCTTATCTAAATTCCCTTTTACTATTTTCTTTGTTTTCTGCTTTTAAAGTTTTTCAATTAGTGTATAAACAATAAATAACTTTAAATTCATTTACCTTCATTTTGGAAACCTCAGTCGTAAGATTCTCCTAAGCGGCGGTTGCTTCCCGCAGTCCGAAATGGAGGTCTTTCTCAACGCGTTGGTCATGGCCTGGGGAGCAGTCTCTGTTAGAGCGGTTATCCCAGATTGTGATCTTGACAGCGGTCCAGCTCAAATCTTAATCTTCGGTGAGTGCTTCCATCGCGGTGTTTTGTTTTATCCATGTGTAGTGGCCTAGCAATCCGAAAGCCCAGTATGTGACTTTAAGTGACGTTCTTGGTGGCAGTTTTTCTTCAGAAGCTTTCGACCCAATGGAGTGGTGTCCCAGCATTTCATATGATTAGATTACTTACAGTGCGGAAACAGGCCCTTCGGCCCAACAAGTCCACACCGCCCCGCCAAAGCGCAACCCACCCATACCCCTACATTTTACCTCTTACCTAACACTACGGGCAATTTGGCATGGCCAATTCACCTGACCTGCACATTTTTGGACTGTGGGAGGAAACCGGAGCACCCGGAGGAAACCCACACAGACACAGGGAGAACGTGCAAACTCCACACAGTCAGTCGCCTGAGGCAGGAATTGAACCCGGGTCTCTGGCGCTGTGAGGCAGCAGTGCTAACCACTGTGCCACCGTGCCACCCCTATATCCTAGGGACCTTCGAAGGAGAAAGAAACCTATGAGTTTTCTACTATAATATTTTGCACGGACCTCCAGAATTTGCCATTGATAAACATCAATGTCGCAGAAGTGTTTCCTGTTGATGAACTATACAGGCTTTTGATATGGCATTCTTAAATCAACATGTGTGCAGTCAAAACACCTTGTACCTGGGGAAGCCAGCAATGGTGTATAATCACACTGCCCAAGCTGTTTGACTCTCTTCATCACCAGGAAAACATAAGCTGTGATCTGCAGAAAATGGCATTCACTACATTCTGGATGCATTTATGGGTCAAGGATTGGAAAATGCCACATAGATGCCCAGTTCCTCCTTGAAACAAAACACTGGCATGAAACTTCAGGGCAGCTGTGACCTTCATGGGATTGGATTGTCGCCCGATCTTTCTACACACAAGTCTTGCTCCAGCAATTCAGGTCAGTAATGATTGTCTGGAACTTCCTTAATCCACACCTGCATATGCTTCAAAAGGTTGAAGAAAAAGACAGCAAGGCATGTAGATGTGGGGTCTCAACATACACCTCTGCCTCAGTTTTTGAATCTTGACTTTCTGCTTCTCCGTCTGGAATCTGTGCAAGAGGCATTGGAGTTTTCTGTTCTTGATTGCTCATAGAGTAGAAATCTCTTTCTACGCTGTCTTCAAAGTTGCATTAATGCTGTAATCACTGCAACCATTGCAATCCCCATGTAAGATTCACAAGTATACAAGCTGTGGGGAATATGAGAAAGGTAACACTCAGCACTCCTGAGCCCTCACGCCCAGCACATTATGCCATCCATGTGACATGGAGGCTTTCTAAGGAGGTCACTATCATATTATCATGAGGAGCTCTGAGGTATTTCAACTTATCCAATTGTACATTGCACAACCAAAGATTTAACACTCCACTAAGAGAAGAATTATGCTGATAAGCAACTATGATTACGTTCCTCAATGCCCAACAAAGCGCCTCTTCAATATCACAGACACATTACATGCTAACAATTCAGTGTGAAGTGTTGTCCTCCAGTGTTTGTTATGGAATATGTTGTGTAATTAGACGTCAGGTGTTGATATTAAGTGGCTTTCTCTTATTGTAGTTTAGCTGACATGAAAAGGAGGTAATTAGTTGGCACAATGAAATAGTCCTGATTGCTTCAGGCAATGAATGACCTGCCAATGAAGTTCAAATTGAAGCCAGAAGGGCGACATTCAGTGGAGGCATAATCATGTAAAGGTCTCCAATTCCAAGAATTTTACACCTCCCACGCCTTTCCCTCCCCCCAAAAATAGGTTACGTATATTCTACATCTATTAGCAACCATTTTGTCTCTTAATTAAGCAATTCAGTTTTTATCTGAGATGCAAGGCTGCAACTTTTGCGACTTGCAGGGTCTGGGTTGATTTTCCCCAATCCTTCATGTTTTGTTTTATGTTAGTGCTTTTGTTGTACCTATAACCATGTGACAAAAAAGGATATTTAACTTCTGATTCTTTTCAGCCTCCGGCAACCATTTCCATTTAGCTGCTTTACATAACTATTAATATGTTCACTTTATCCTTCAAGCTCATGACTTTAGAAATTCTCACACTCTTGTTGGTCCTACCTTTCCTATGGAGAGTCCAGATTTATCATGACCTGTTGGAACTCCCCTTTTCAGAGTTCCCAATCTCCTTCCATGCACTATGAGGTCCCACCTAATCATCTACAATTTCCCTATCACTTTCACCATTCCCTCAAGTACCCGGTACAACAAAGTCAACGCCTTGGAGGGTCTCTTCCTAAGACTGCTATACATTACTAACCAAATCCCCAAGGATGACGGCACCCTATGCTGACTTGGTAGGGTAGCCCTGACAATCATGGCTCACCCCTTAACTGATGTCTTAACAGTACACTAAACAGTACATCTGTCATCATGAAACTGCTTGCACTTGACTTACAGGACTGACCATGGCTCAATTAACTGGACTCCAAGGTCAAAGATTCCCAGACCCTGGAAGGATCAAGCACTGAACTGACTATGGATTGGAATGTGATGAACCACTTTACTGATTATGGCAGTAACCCCTGACTGAGCATCTTTCCTCTTGATCCCACTGTGACTGTTCCCCTCTGACATTCACCCGTGGTCATTTGCTTTAAGCACATGAAGTATGCTTGGTGCGTGAACTGCTAGAAGATGCTGCAAGTGTTACTTTGACGTAGCATGGTGCCGCAAGGAGATGCTTCTCCCCTTTGACTGTTCAGTTCTTCCCACCATAACAAGTTGCCTGCCTTTCCTTCTGCTCTAAAAAGGCTGGCAGCCTATAGCTGAGCACTGAAGACACTGTGTGCTAGGAAAGCAATATGAACCACACTGTGACCTGGCAACCAGCAAGTCGGTGTCTAAGTCAGTAACTGTGAGGCAGTGTGGAGCGTAATATACATAGACGTTGGCAACATCCACATAAGTGCAAAGTAAGTGAGTATTAAGAAAAAAAAGTAAGATCCATAAGATACATGGTTCCTTATGAGCTCAAAATCATTCTGTGTAGATGCATTTATGTCCCTGCATGCAAACAACCTGACAGAAGCATAAAAGTCGTATGTATCCTTATGTTCCAAGTACAGTGTTGAAGGGCTGAAGTAGTATCTGAGTTGGTCTGAGAGAAAGCATGATGATCTGGTAAGACTAGTGGCTTGCTAATACCAACTTGCACAGACAAAAGGTCAAGGAGGTGGTGGCCATGGAGGCTGCAGATAAGAAACAGGCGCATAATGACAGGGACAAGTATTCAGTAAGCTGCAGCTATCTGTTCTGATTTACATATCGATAACTGGCACCATCTAGTTTCTTGGTGGACATACCAACATACAAATATATGAATTAGGAGCAGGAGTAGGTCACTCAGGCGCTCCACACCTTTCTACCATTAAATAGGATCTGATTGTAACATTAAAACTGCATTCCTATCTACCCTGATAACCTTTCACTGTTTTACTTAACAAAAATCTATTCACCTCTGCCTTAAAAGTATTCCAGGACTCTGCTTTCATGACCATTTGAGGAAGTCAGTTTCAAAGTTATGACACTCAGAAAGAAAAATAATTGCCTCATCTTTGTTTTCAATGGTCAACTCTGATTTTTAAAAAGTTACCCTTAGTTCTAGATTCTCCTAAAAAACAACATTGTCAAGACCTCTCAAGATGTTATATGTTTCAATCAAGTCATCTTTTTCAGTGGATACAAGCTCAGCCTGCCAAGCCTTTCTCATAAGAAATGCCCATCCTTCATTTATTGGAAATAGGATGAAAAGCACACCATGCATGGTATCATCAAAGCCTCACTTAATTCCAGCAGAATGTCCTTACTCTTCCAAATCCTTGCAATAAAGGCTTATGAAGATATATGCCTAAAAGTAAACTAACCACTTATTACACTTTAAATGCTGGCAGAACTGTTTTGGTTTTCGTACAATTTCTGTTTTTTTATTGTAGTTTTCAGAATTGGAGATTTTACTTTTGTATTTCAGCAAGACAGTACCTTATTTGTTGGATTATTATTGTAGATTACCATGTAATCTTTTTCTAACAAAAACATTTCTGTAAACCTTGGGGTAAAATATTCTTTTCACTATTCTTAGATGAGCCTTTATAATTTAAAGATACCATTAGTAATAAAAATAAACTTTAATAATATCAGTTTTGACTTTCCCAGGATTTTGCACTGTTCACAGTCAAAATTAAAAAGCTGCTTTGTTAAGAACCATAGCATTGGACAAAACTTAACTACTACCTCTTAAGGATTGTCAAGTCATTCCACAGCACTCTTGCTTGTCACATGTAAAACCTATTTTATTGAGCAACAAAAAATTCTCAAGGTGTCATATCGCTGTAATACTTTTAAACAAACATTCCTATAGATGTTTGCTGGCACATTTACTTAAAGTCATACACAGACAAGATAGAGATCTTTTGGTGCAATTTGTCCGTGCCAACCAGCTATCTTAAACTGATCTAGACCCATTTGCCAACATTTGGCCCATATCCCTCTAAACACTTCCTGTTCATGTATCCCATCCTTTTAAATGTCATGATTTGGAGGTGATGGTGTTGGACTGGGGTGGGAGAGTTAAAAAATCACACAACACCAGAATATAGTCTAACAGGGGTTTATTTGAAAGCACTAGCTTTCGGAGCAGAGCTCCTTCATCAGGTGGTTGTCCTGATGAAGGAGAAGTGCTCCGAAAGCCAATGCTTCCAAATAGTCCTGTTGGACCATAACCTAGTGTTGAGTGATTTTTAACTTATAAATGTCATAATTGTATCCACCTCCAGCACTTCCCCTGCCACCTAAACTTCACATCAAAAATGGAACAATTCATAAGACACTGATGTAATATAGTTTGTCCAAAGCAAATACAGAACCAAACAACAAGCTAGATGAAGAAAGTATTATGCTTATCCAGAAAAGATGGGGTCATGGATATTGGTGTCTACGCAAGGTTAAAATATTTTAAAATGTGCTGGGACATCAAGAAGCCAACAGGAACACATTTATTTCTGCATTTAACTGGACGTGGTCATTAGCAGGAAACTCCTGTAGACCAGCTGATTCTATTATAAATACATACCAAAATCAACTACATCTTTAAACATGGATTTGAACTACAGCATGACTATAAAAGTATCAAAGAGCTTTCTGAAAATAACTGAACACCAGTCCCTCTGGAGGATATCCACGTTGCTGAAATTTGCAGCTCCTGAAAAAAGACCTCAAGTCAGGTGGACCAAGTTGGCATGCATAACCAGTGAGGAACAAATTCATCACAGCCCTGAATTTCTTCACCTTCAGATCTGCTTGCGATCTCTAGAGAACTTCATCATCTGCTGTGCACAGGTACACCTCTAGATTATGTCACTTACATCCATTTCACTACTGATATAGCCAGTCAGAAAATGAAGAAAGAAAGAAAGAATTAAGCTGAAACACAAATACTAAAATGTCAATGAAATTTGGAGTCAATTAAGTGGAAGGCAAATTTCAGAAGATGACTAAGTTTTCTATATTGTTAATCTCACATGCCTCATATTATAAAGCAATCAAAACTTTTACAAACATCAATTTCTTATATTATTTGTTGCAAGCCTTTGATACTCTTTCCCTGAAAAGGTTGTGGAGACAGAATCTTTGAATATTTTGAAGGCAGAGGTAGATAGAGTTTTGTTAAGCAAGGGGGCGAATAGTTATTAGGGATAGGCAGGAGTACAAATTTGAAAGTACAATCATATCATCCATATCATTAAATGTCAGAGCAGACTTGAGGGCCTGAATTGCCTACTCCTACACTTTATTTGTGTGTTCATATTTCCTGAAAAGGCAAATTACCATACACAATAAGTTAAAATTAACATGGGAGGCAGTACCAATGCATTACCAACACACATCCTAAAAGTCATGTTTGCCAACAAAGTGACACTCCATGTACCCTGCACAAAATAGCACCTCAGTTAGTAAGTTTGCAGATGACACCAAAATTGGAGGTGTAGTGGACAGTGAAGAGGGTTACCTCAGATTACAACAGGATCTTGGCCAGATGGGCCAATGGACTGAGAAGTTTGCAGATGGAGTTTAATTCAGACACATGAGAGGTGCTGCATTTTGGGAAAGCAAATCTTAGCAGGACTTATACACTTAATGGTAAGGTCCTAAGGAGTGTTGCTGAACAAAGAGACCTTGGAGTGCAAGTTCATAGTTCCTTGAAAGTGGAGTCGTAGGTAGATAGGATAGTGAAGAAGTCGTTTGGTATGCTTTCTTTTATCGGTCAAAGTATTGAGTACAGGGGTTGGGAGGTCATGTTGCGGCTGTACAGGACATTG